>NC_066536.1:5078015-5113015 GCF_024679095.1 Eriocheir sinensis
GTGTGTGCCGGTTTTACACACACACACACACACACACACACACACACACACACGTCTCACACAGACAACAAAGGCGGGGCAGTGAAGGGAACGGAGATGAATAGGCAGAGATCTCACCGCCATGGCCATGGACCACAATGGGGCGCCCTGCCAGGTCTTCGCCTCAATGTGGATGCTGAGTTAGATAATAGTCTACTCTTTCCTTTGTGGAGGCACGCATAATAATAGTTGGTCTTATGCTGTTTACTACCTTCTTCAAGATTACAACTCTTTTCGTAAAGGACTTGTGATATACGTCAGGGATATTTTTCCTCACTGAGTTTCCTTGATATAAGCTTCATCCATCCATTCTTCTATACATACCTACATACACACACACATACATACATACATACATACATACACACACACACACACACACACACACACACACATCCATCCATCCATCCATCCATCTCTCTCTCTCTCTCTCTCTCTCTCTCTCTCTCTCTCTCTCTCTCTCTCTCTCTCTCTCTCTCTCTCTCTCTCTCTCTCTCTGTGTGTGTGTGTGTGTGTGTGTGTGTGTGTGTGTGTGTGTGTGTGTGTCTCTCTCTCTCTCTCTCTCTCTCTCTCTCTCTCTCTCTCTCTCTCTCTCTCTCTCTCTCTCTCTCTCTCTCTCTCTCTCTCTCTCTCTCTCTCTCTCTCTCTCTCTCTCTCTCTCTCTCTCTCTCTCTCTCTCTCTCTCTCTCATATATATATATATATATATATATATATATATATATATATATATATATATATATATATATAGATATATATATATATATATACACACACACATATATATATATATATATATATATATATATATATATATATATATATATATATATATATATATATATATATATATATATATATATATATATATATATATATATATATATATATATATACATATATATAAATATATATATATATATATATATATATATATATATATATATATATAGATATATATATATATATACACACACACACACACACACACACACACACACACACACACACACACACACACACACTCACACAAGCATCTAATTTATCCCAAGTAAATACCTTAGTGAAGGGTCAGGGACTCTCTCAAAATGTCCCGGGCAAAATCCTGCTTCTCCGCACCGCAGCCCTTTGTCGACCTAATTAAAAGATGCGCCTCCTCGCGTTCCCGGGCAGCCCTTGTTATGTATGTGGGAAACACTCTTTGATGTGGCTTTCCCTGAAGAGGTGAAGAAAATATATCATAGTTTCTCTTCCTATTCCGTGGCCAGCGTAGCAAATAATTTTACTCATAGGAATTTGCTTTTGTATGCGTGTGGGGGCGTGTGTGGGTTCGTCTACCATATTTGTTTCTGTGGGAATGCTTTTGTGTTTATCTGCTTCTTTGTATAATTGTCTTGAATATTTGTGTGTCTATTTTCTTAAGCTTGTGTAAGCTTATTAATCATTTTTTTCGTGTGTGTGTGTGTGTGTGTGTGTGTGTGTGTGTGTGTGTGTGTGTGTGTGTGTGTGGTTGTATTTTAGTGTGGTACAGTGAAGCGTTGTGTGTTACACTTAACACACGTCCAAACTCATCTTTCTTTGTGCCGAAGTGAAGAAGTTGTAAGAATTCTCAAGTCACGTGTTTGTCCTTGTGTTTACAAACGTATTTACCTGAGCAGCCGCGAAGGTGTTACATGCACGCGTGTGTGGCTGTCGCCCGTCACCACTTCCCTGCCCTGAGACCTTAGAAGTAGTTTGAAGATTGCGTTCAGGTCTTTTTGGTGCTTCACTATGTCAAGGGCTCACTGTACTATTTTTTCTTTCCGGCTTAGGTTGCTGTTTTTTCATCTAAATTTTCTAAAATTAATTTTTTTCAAGTATTTACTATGGTTCACCTAATTTTTCTAACTATTATAATTTCAAACATTTACTATGATTCATCTAAATTTTCTAACGCATTATATCTTTCAAGTATTTTCTATGGTTCTTTTTCATCTCGGTTGTGTTTTTTTTCCTATTTGCACAAAAGGTAATGTTTATTCTGCAACAGTTCGTTTGGGGCACACTATAACCATGCCTAGAGCTCACACTATAGTCTTTCCAGTTTAGGTTGCCGTTTTTCTTCTTAATTTTTTAATGCGTTATTTTTCCAAGTATTTACTACGGCTCATTTTCGTCTCGGTTGTTGCTTTTTTCTATTTGCACACAAGATACTGTTCATTTCGTAACAATTCGTATGGGGCACTCTGCGATCATGCTTAGAGCTCACACCATAGAGAATGTTAAGTAGACTGTATTAAACATGATGTCACAAACCAAAGACACTAAGAAGATGGCCGCAGCATCTAGATCCAACACGGACAGGCGAAATAAATGAGCTGCTTTAAAACAGGCTCGGGAATACATTTTGAACTTGAAAGCAAAACCTAATGTGTTAATATTTTCATAACTTCATTAGTTTTTTGTCACACCATAATTTAATATACCTGTAATGAACGCCACCAAAAGCTCTCGCAACGCCAGTGATACAGGAATTTGCTTATGTATTACTAGTTTGTCTGTTAGGCTTCAGGTTGTGACTCGGTATTATACGTGTTACAAAAGGCGAAGAGAGTGATAGATAGATAGATAGATAGATAGATAGATAGATAGATAGATAGAAAGATAGATAGAAAGATAGATAGATAGATAGATAGATAGATAGAATGAAGATTAATTAATTGAGTGATTGATTGATTGATTGACTGATTGACTATTTGATTGACTATTTGATTGACTGATTGGTTGTTAGATAGGCAGATAGATAGATAGATAGAGAGAGAGAGAGAGAGAGAGAGAGAGAGAGAGAGAGAGAGAGACAAAGGAAGACTGGAACAGAAAGAAGAAGAAAGAAAGAAAGGAAAGGAAGAGAGAAACCAGGAATTAAGTATTGAAAGAGTAGTGCTGCGATCCAATTAAAAAAAGGCTTACTGCCCTTATTCCGGCAGCAATTATGGCGGCACAAACTTAGCTAACAAGACTCAGGAAACGGGACGACGACGATGACGAGATCCAGCGAACCTTTATTGGGTTGATTCTACAGTTTGATTCCCTTGTAGTGTTTCCCTGATGAGTAGTGTTCTTTCTTTTTTTTTTCTTCTTCTTACTCTTCTTCTTTTTCTTCTTCTTCTTCTTCTTCTTCTTCTTCTTCTTCTTTTTCTTCTTCTTTTTCTTTTTCTTTTTCTTTTTCTTCTTCTTCTTCTTCTTCTTCTTCTTCTTCGTCGTCGTCGTCGTCGTCTTCTTTCTATTATCATTTCATTTCTCTTTCTTGCCAATTTCTTGCCCTTTTTTCTTGCCCTTTCCTTGCCCCTTGCTCTAAATGACTTTTCTGCTGGCAAAACTTTGGAGTGGGTTTATTAAGTGATGAGAAAATAGCAAATTCCTAGACATTCCTAGTCAACATTTCCCTGAGCTTGCTCGTCGCGTCAAGTGTTGAAAGATGTAGCAGCTCTCCAGGGTTGGCGAGACACAAGACTGCCGCCCCTCGCTGACTCCCGCCGACACTGCACCAACAATTCCTAACATAAATTTCTCTCCGATGGTTTAACGTCCGCGGTACTCCATCCTACCGTTCCCTCTGCTCTACGCAATACCAAACCTAACCTAAACTTCCTCTTATGATTGTATTAACTGCTCATGTCTTACAACATTAGCTATTCCTCTAATAACTATATTATCTAACCCCTAATAAAGATAATTTATAATACGACTGTTCACCATCGCTTCTGCATACCAGCTGCCAGCATACTGAACAATATATTTCCCTTTTTGGCTGATTTGCTTGACGGAAAGTTTACTTTTCCTCGATAACACTAGAACGCGATCCGGAGTGCTGTGTAGTAAATATCACCCAAGTTTTTTCACGTATCCGTTTCAGCTTAACATTTATTTTGTTATTTATCTTCCTAATACAGACATTCACTTTCTAGCAGAACAAGTGACCAATCTTAAGAAAGATAACACTGACAAAAAAATAATTATGAACGGAGTAAAAGGCTACCTAATTTTGACTCGGTATTACTTACTGTGGAGCATTCGTGTATATATATTTTTTTTTTCGAAACAGCCCTAATCATAAGTACTTTGGCAAAGTTTTTACACACACAGTTATACAAATCGCGTCTATTTGACATTTATTTGTTGGTTGTCACCTACCGTTTTTTTTTATTGATAATACGCGTGTTAGAGAACGTGGTCGTTGTTATCTTTCTTTCTTGCGTATTGCTTTCCGGGCGTCAGAAGCAGGAATGTTTTTCACCGCCTCAGTGAAGGTCCGTCGAAAAGAAATTGATTGACTTACTGCCTGAATGACTGATTGTTATGAAACAGAATGTTCGTAATGACTGACTGACTGACTGACAGACTGTTATGAAATAGGCTGTCCATCATGCAGCAAAAAACACTTAATTGAAATTTAACAACTATTCCATGTGAGAAAATAATTGTGCGTGTTAATTTTCTAATTTTATTTCCCTTGAAACTCGATGCTTTTCTCATTTGTTTAAAGTGTTTTGTGCAGTTAGTGAATGTGACGTGAGCCAAATTCCACATGAATAACGGAAATAAAATAAAAAAAACATACGTGGAAGAAGTATAAGAAATTAGATAAACAAAAAGCACATTAGTTAACTAAAGAAATCAGAGAGCATGGAGAGAGGTGCCGTTGCGAGGACAGAAGCACGATCAGCTGTGTCAGTGATCCCTCCTTCCTGCGCGGCGCCGAGCGTTATCCAATTTTGCGCGCCTCGCCGGGCCGGGCCGCTAATCACTCTTTTTCTTTAGCACTGTTGATATTTTCCAGCGCAAATCCGGAGCATTCCAGGCGTTAATGAGGACCAACAGCGATTCGGATGATGCCGTAATGCTGAAAAGTGCACAAAGTTTTCGAGCTTTTGTGAGTTAGTGCGTGCAGAGCTGAGGAGGAAGTCATTATGCATGATATTATAGCCTCTAAACTCTCTCCACTATCCAGTCATCATTGCTTTAGAGTCTAAGGCTGCGTTTACACCAAGCACGTCGCGTCCCGTCACGTCACGTCACGTCACGTCAAGTCATGAATCGCCACCCCAGTTTAACACTGATTTGTATGGATATTTGAGAGAGAGAGAGAGAGAGATTTACATAGATTTACATAGAAAATGAGAGAGAGAGAGAGAGAGAGAGAGAGAGAGAGAGAGAGAGAGAGAGAGAGAGAGAGAGAGAGAGAGAGAGAGAGAGAGAGAGAGAGAGAGATAACTGAATTCGACTGCAGCCCCTCTGGACTGAATATTCCAGTCTCTTGGTCCTTAAATCTAAAGAGAGGAAAATCGAACAGTTCATGTGAGGCTGCCTCACTGACGGTGGTACAGGCTGGTGGTTTTCAGATTTGTTTATGTATGATTTTATCACATGCTGAACTATTGCAGATGGAAGCTCATTCCACCGTCCTGTGATGCCACTGGTAAGGGAGCTTTGCGTGCCGGGCAGTTTATTTCTGTGTCTCTGAACTGGTAATGGCGCCTCGAGGACAGTACTGACGCACTATCGCGTGGGGTACAACTGAACATACGAAACTGCGTGCCTCGCCCTTGCGTAGGTCATGGCGTCGTAACTTGTTTTAAGACGCAGTTAGTTGCGGTACTTGTGTTTACGCGAACCTTGGAGAGAGAAAAGACTATGTGGCTGTGAGACAGACGAGACTTCCAAAAAGGAATCCAAATCGTGAGCTACCAATCATTATATACCGTCCGAGGTAACTGAATTTATTTGTCTTCCACTCTTGGAGCGTTTTACCGCCTAAATTAAATTTGATGACAGGAAATTTTTGTCTCTCCATTTTGATATGTTTTCTTCATATCCGGAAGAGCGAAGCTTTGATGCAGCGCTTTATTAGACGCATATGAAAAAGTGGGTTCGTTGTCTTAAAATTGTCAGGGTTAATATTGTGTCCTAAGGTCGTCCGTGACGTGGCTGCATATATTTTAGGCTCTTCTCGTGCCCGCCTTACTGGTGAATTTTTATTGACTCGCGTGTTTTGGTTAGTGAAGCTGTATAGTTTTTATCGTACATTTTTACAGCCGTCGTCACCGCTGCTGGCTCAAGAGTTGGGAGTTCTCTGTCATTCACCGTCCTACAAGTTTTGATCGCAAAATCAACATTCACATATGATGATGTAAACACAGCTGAGTAAGGGGCGGCTTCTATTTTTCTGGTCAAAATTAATAATGTCTATAAAGTTGCCAGCGTTAGTACAGACATGACCTTTTCCTGCCGTGTACCGCCTGAGTGCGAGGATATTGTTTTTACGGTTTTGTATCTGTCGGGCTGCCCTCAGCATGCCTTGCTTGTCAATTTTAGTTGACTTTTGAATCTGTGTTTCGCGGTATTTTCAACTATTTTTTTTCTTTCTTTCCCCTTTTATTGTTTGGTGCCTCTTTGAAATGAGCGCTTTGGATATTAGACTGCAGAGGGTTTGTATTACTGTTGTTTCATCAGTCAGGTAACGACATCACACTGCTGCCCCAATATTTTGTTCTAGGTATCGCTCCATGATACTATTTACTGATGCATTTCTGATATTTTTAAATCATTTTTTTCAGATTTTTTTATCAAAGTTGTTTTTCTTGTAAATCCAATCTTTTGGGGGGTTGGTAGGTTGATGTGGGCGAGACCTACTCGTCAATTTTATTTGAATATTTCAAGGTTGCAATATCGGAGTTGTTAGCCGACTGTTACCTTGCTGATGACTGGCCTTGGCAAGTGCGTTAAGATCAACTAAATTGCTCCCTCTTGTTGGTTTCGACACTAATTGGCTTAGTAAGTTTCCTTAAAATCTATCAGCTCACTTTCCCTGTAGCCAGACTTACTGAGGGAGGTTGAACTTTCCTACAGTGAATATCAGATAGTTTTCAAGTCTCTCTCAAAACACTTTTTGCTCAGCTCGGCCAAGTGTCGCGGCGGCGTGTTGGCAGCGAGACCGGTAGCTTTAAGTGTCAACTTTAAAAGCTCACTTTCACCTCATTCATATTCCAGTCCTCCCCGGCCCATGTCATTAATGAACGTCGGAAGGCATTTGGTTTTATGAAGCTGGAGTGCCATGCACACCTGCATTTGGAGATCTAAAAGGTGCAGGAGAATTTAGGAATGCATCTGTATACTCACTAAAAAAAAAAGGAAAAAAGACAAGTAAGAGAAAAAGTAAGAGGAAAAAACAGTAGGAAACACAAAAGCAAAAAAACAGATTGAAAAAAGAAAAATAAGACTGCAGCGAGAAAAAAAATACGGAGAAAGGAGAACTTTTATCCTTTAGACACATTCCGCAAGGCTGGCGCTTTTCATTGTTACGAGCGTGGGGTGTTTCTGCCTGACATTTTTTCGCCGCTTGCCTCTACTCTCTAGTCATCGACAGTTACCCGAAAAAAACACTCAGGCCTCTATCCACGGTCGAGGAGGTGAACGCTGCATGTCTGTAACACTTTATTTTTTTTTACACACTGGAGGTTTGGACCGTCAGGTGTGTGTGTGTGTGTGTGTGTGTGTGTGTGTGTGTGTGTGTGTGTGAGTGAATGTGTGTTTAGGAAGAGTATCACGACAACGTCTTTATCATATCTTTCCAATACACATAAAAACTTCTTACTACGCCTCGGTGCAAACACTTCCACCCCTCCCCCCTTCTCTCTCTCTCTCTCTCTCTCTCTCTCTCTCTCACACACACACACACACACACACACACACACACACATACACATACACACATACACACGGCCAGTGAGTGCAGATTAACATTCATACAGACAGATAGACAGACGGACAGACAGACAGACGGGCCTCATATCCCACACCGTAAGACCGCGAGGACCCAGTGAGCGTTAAAGCGCCTTTAAAGGGCGTTAGGTGCCCTCGGGTGCAGGGTTGGGTGACTGTTGCACCTCCGCCACCTCCTCCCAGTATCTGTACTGCCTGGCTGCTTCCTGCTGTTGCTACTGTCGGACAGTCCTTCCTGCCGCGTTCCCTTTCCTGCTTGTTTTAAGAATCCAACACAATATATGTCTGTCAGGTGAAGCTATGAATGCTAGAACCGTGGGTTGGAAAGCCAGGAGAACCAGGAAGAAATAGCCTACAATAATTTAGTTAGAGTAATAGTAGAGGGGCAGGAACAGCATATACCTCAGCGAACACTTAGAAAGAAAACAATGACCCTAAGCGGATGACTCATAGGCTAAAACACGAGATAGGTTTACAGAAGGGAATTTATAAGAAAATAAAGAATGGTGAAGCATCTCAGGGGTAGGTGCGTTGAGCAATCTAGATTTATGAAGAAAAACACCAGGTTAGGAAAGAGTAACTATGAAATTAGAGTAGCAAAAGAGTTGAAAAATAATCCTAAGGACTTCTTTAAGAGGTATAGAACGAAAACAAGGGAAAGAATTTGACCACTGAAAGCAAACACAGGCGAGCTTGTGGAAAATCACGAATATATGAGCACAACGTTGAGCGACTACTTCCTCTAAGTCTTCACACAAGAGGATCCAACGACCATTCCCGAAAGGGTTCAGGTATAAGAGGGCGGCGATGGCGACAAATTGAGGGATATAATCATCACCAGGCAGGTAGTATATATATATATATATATATATATGCATATATAGGCATATATATATATATATATATATATATATATATATATATATATATATATTCATATATATGGCTATATATATATATATATATATATATATATATATATATAGATATATATATATATATATAGATATATATATATATATATATATATATATATATATATATATATATATATATATATATATATATATATATATATACATTTATTCCCTCTCTCTTTCCTCGTCCTATCTCACTCTTTATGTGTGTGTGTGTGTGTGTGTGTGTGTGTGTGTGTGTGTGTGTGTGTGTGTGTGTGTGTGTGTGTGTGTGTTTGATTGGCCTTCCTTCATGGCATGAATGTTGTATCACTAATTAAAGATAACATGTCATTCGCTTCGCTTTCTATTGGCACAAAACTCAAAAACTGAATAAGCGAACATGTATTGGCAGCGATGGAGTAAACTTTTCGACTCTTTCAAGTATCTACACAAAGTGAGTTGAGGGAACTCGTGGATACGAAACGCAAACTGAATTGTAAGAAAAGTTGGTATTCATATCAGTGATGCAAATACTGAGAGGTTTTTAGTAATAGGGATGGTGGTAGTAGTAGCGGTAGCTGTAGTAGTAGTAGAAATTGTAGTAGTGTAGTAGTAGTAGTAGTAGTAGTAGTTGTAGTAGTAGTAAAAGTAGTAGTAAAAGTAGTAGTAGTAGTAGTAGTAGTAGTAGTAGTAGTAGTAGTAGTAGCAGTAGTAGTAGTAGTAGTAGTAGTAGTAGTAGTAGTAGTAGTAATAGAAATAGTAGTAGTAGTACTGGTGGTAGTAATCATCGTTGTTGTTTGTTTTGATTTTCGATTCAGTTCTAAGTAACAGACGCATAATAGTCGTGCTAGTAGAGGAAGCAGTAGTTTTAGTAGTGATAGCCGTGAGGGTGGTCACAATCATACACTTTTGGTCAATTTACTGCTTCCCTAACATGTGCCTGGGTGCTGATGTCATTCTCAAGACAGATTACTAGGCCAACAACCCTATAATATCTTTTCATCCCATGCTCTCACGTCCGCTCCCGGCAGGAATATGCAAGATTGTTTTAATTTTGGTCCGAGTTTTTATTTTGTTTCAGCTTTATTATGTTGGTGACAGGAGTAAAAGTTATCTTAATCGTTGCTTATCTCCATTACCTTTACTTGCTCTACTCTTCTTATCTTCTGCGCCCTATTCTGTCACTTTTCTTTATGCTGTGTTATCCTTTCGTATCTTCTGTTTCCTATCATGCCATCTCTCCATTATGATGTCTAAACCTTTCCCAGTCTCTGCCATGCACCCCCATCCATCCAACTCCTCTACTACTCCTTCAACTGTTCCAACATTCTGCTACACTCTTCCCTCACCCTGTTTGACTTCAACCAGTTTAGCGCTATCGTTTTCACCTAAGACTTTCGGCCCTCCCTTCCCTTCTCAACCCTTAACCCTATCTTCTCCTTCCAGTGCTCCTTCCCTCACTCATCAAGGCTTCCACTCCTGGGTTGTGCACAGTTCATGGTCTTTCTGCTCAGTGTTCTGCCTTTGCACCGCCCTTGTCCACCCGTACTTTAAGTTGTCCCTCTGTCACGCATTTCGCATTTCGCATTTCGCAAGCTCCTCAGACTAAAGTCCCTCCCGGTATGATTAAACATTCCCTCTCCTGTCCAACCTCTTTTCTAATTCCCAGTAAGTTGCTCTCTCCTCCATCACAACCGAGTGCTCCCCTTCCGTTCTCCCCTCAGTGCAAGGTCGAACTTCTTGTCGTCCCCTTCTTGTCTCCTGTTCAGCTTTCTCGGTATTGTGTTCTTTCCGCTTTCACCCACTCCCTTATATCATCTTCCTCCCCCTGCTTTGTTGATCCCTGCTCACTGTTCTCTCCCCACTATGCCATAATTAGCATGACCCACACCTAAGCTCCTCCTCCATCCCTGCCCTTCACAACTCCTCTTGCCCTCTTTCACATTCAATTATTATACTTTTTAATCTTGTTCTGCCCTCCGCGACTCCTCTCCACGCCCCGTTTATTTCCATTTCTGCCTTCTTTCACGCTTACTAATTTTTCTCATTTTATTTTCCGCTTCACTCAGTTACGCACCACAAAAAGAATCCTATTTGTTTATTTATTTTTGCAGTCATAGAGCGTGGAAAAAAGCAGGGTCTCTCACAACTAAGTTCCTAATTTATGTTCATTCCTGTAGTCGCCGCATATGTCCAAAGCTACGTATATTTTTTCTTACTATATTACTTTTTGCTTATATTACTTCATGCCTATTCTGTCTCTCTGTCTATATGATATTTCCTCTCTGTCCCTGTTACTCTCTCTCTCTCTCTCTCTCTCTCTCTCTCTCTCTCTCTCTCTCTCTCTCTCTCTCTCTCTCTCTCTCTCTCTCTCTCTCTCTCTCTCTCTCTCTCTCTCTCTCTCTCTCTCTCTCTCTCTCTCTCTCTCTCTCTCTCTCACACACACACACACACACACACACACACACACACACACACACACACACATACACACACACACATCACGCCTGTCAGAAGGAACAATGCTCGGGAAACAAAAAATGGTTCTTTCCGGTTCTGCTTGTGTGACGGGGCTCCGCTGAAGCTGCTCTGGGGGCTTACGGCAAGGCGGGAGTAGCAGGAGCGGGGGAGGATAGAGGGATATAGAGTGAGGGCCAGAGACAAGAGGCACTAAGGCTGGGGGACAGGATATGGGCCATGGTCTGGGGGCGAGGAAACACTGGGTAGTACAATGGTGAGTTAAGATGAAACATACGAAGCTGATGATAGATAGGAGGCTTTGAGTTACTTGTGAAACTGGCGATGGAAAGGAGATTTTGATTTACTTGTGAAACTAACGATAAACAGCGAATTTCTATAAACTTATGAAACAGGCAATAAATGGTAAGTTTCCGAAAACCTTATAAATTAGAGATAGCAGAAAACTGGTGGTAAATTATATATTTCCAGAAGCCTAAGAAATTGGCGATGGATGGGAGATTTTGAGTTACCTGTGAAACTGACAATAAACAAGGAATTTCTATAAACTTACGAAACTGGCAATAGATACTAAGTTTCCGAAAATATTAAGACAAAGAGATAACGAAAAACTGGTGGTCTAGTCTATATATTTCCAAAAACCCACTAAACTAGCGATACACTCAAGAAACCCAAGAAACAGGCGATAGATTTTACGTGTCCAGAAAGCCTCGAAACTTGCGATACATGGAAAGTCAGAGCGTATTGGTTCCAAACTCATGTTGCTTGATATCGGAGGGGATCGTGTGTGTAAATGTATCGCGGCGTGTTGAAGCTATCTGTTGTTTACTCTCTCTCTCTCTCTCTCTCTCTCTCTCTCTCTCTCTCTCTCTCTCTCTCTCTCTCTCTCTCTCTCTCTCTCTCTCTCTCTCTCTCTCTCTCTCTCTCTCTCTCTCTCTCTCTCTCTCTCTCTCTCTTAGTGTGTGTGTGTGTGTGTGTAACTTTTGTTTCATACATTCCTACGTTACTCTTTGTGTTATATGGTTTTATTTTGCCTTTATATACAAATGAAGTGTCTATTTATCTGTTTCTCTATTTACATTCTTCCCTATCCACCTATTTATCTATATCGATTTACCTTTTGATCAACGTTTATTGTGTGTTTCTTCACGTCGCAAATTCTCGTGTTTAGCGCCTTGTCTCGTCTTCATATCAAGGGACACAACTTTCCTCTTCAGCTTTAAGCAAATGAACGAGAAGCCCAACGTTTCCTTCGCCTCGTTCCACACTGAGCCGGCATGTAGGAAAAGCTGCGGGAGAATGTCGGGAGTATTGGGCTGACATGGGGAGGGAGAGATACAGAGATAGATAGATAGAGAGAAAGATAGGTAGATAGACAGAAATGAAGAAAAGGACAAACAACAATGCAGACAGAGACAAAGCAAGACAGCGAGAGAATATCGGGAGTATTGGGGAAACATGGGAAGGGCGAGACGGATAGATAGAGATAGAGAAATAGGTGAATGGAATAGAGAGGGAGAGAAAGCGAAATAAACAAGCAACAAGACAGACACAGACAAACATAAACGAGGCAAGGCAGCGAGAGAATGTTTTAGGTATTGGAGAAACATGGAAAGGGAGAGATAGATAGATAGAGAGATAGAGAGTGATAGGTAAACAGAGAGAGAGAGAGAGAGAGAGAGAGAGAGAGAGAGAGAGAGAGAGAGAGAGAGAGAGAGAGAGAGAGAGAGAGAGAGAGAGAGAGAGAGAGGCAACATGACAGACCCACACAAACACATACATCGAGTTGTCAAAGAGGGGATAACAAGATCGTTCGACTGAGCATAAAGAGTGAGTGCAGGGAGGAAGGAAACTTTGCCATGCCGGGGGAAGGGCGTATCGGGAGGATGGATGGGACCGGAGCAGCGCATGGGAGTGTAACGAGAATTAAAACACTCCGGATTACGGCCTGGGGAGGGAGACGAACGAGGGAGGTCTTGGGGGACGGTCTGAGGGGAGTGCTCGCCGGGTAATCGCTGCTAAGGAAGGGAAAGTATTTGTTTGGTGTTTAATGTGTTGCGTCGTTGGGTCGGTCATCACTTATTAAAGCAAGGACTGCAAACACTGATATTGCCTGAACAATGTGTAGCCTTTTTTTCTATATTTGTGTTCTTAAAAATCATGTTAGTCTATGATTTTGGTAATACATAATGATGACCATTTATTCACTTATTATTATTATTGTTATTATTATCATTATTATTATTATTATTATCATTATTATTATTGTTATTATTATTATTATTATTATTATTATTATGATGGTGATGATGATGATGATGATGAGGATGAGGATTATTATTATTATTATTATTATTATTATTATTATTATTATTATTATTATTATTATTATTATTATTATTATTATTATTATGCCTGCCTCTAACGTCATAAGATTTACACAAACAAAAATGTTTCCACGTTAACCAGAAAACTCTACCAGACCTCACAGCTCGGGTTAAACATTATTCCCTGGCATATAAAATACGGATTGAAAAAGGAAATGATAAAAACTGAAACAAATTACCAATCACCCTGTCGAATATTTGGCCAATACTAATATTTTTCGTCAGGCGGTTATTTCACATATCCCCATAAATAACACTGCGTGAGGAGAAAAAAAAACTCACGAGCTTGAATTCTTCGTGTAAAAAAATAAAAAGTGTAAACAAACTGTCATATCGTTTACTTAGTGGATGATGGAGAGCAGGGTGAATGTTTGAGGCGTGGAGGAGACCTGGTACTGGGGACCTTCTGTGGTTATTATTCCGCCTCCTGTGACGAGAGAGAGAGAGAGAGAGAGAGAGAGAGAGAGAGAGAGAGAGAGAGAGAGAGAGAGAGAGAGAGAGAGAGAGAGAGAGAGAGAGAGAGACACACACACACACACACACACACACACACACACACACACACACACACACACACACACACACCGATAATACTTTACTCACCCAACACACACCCATATTTCACACGGTAACCAAATCTGCCTCAATTACCTGCAACGGCTGAAAAATTATGGTGCCCATTGATGCGTGGCGGCCCTGGATCGCATCGGCACGGCATCAAACTGCATGTTCAATAGACAGTTTTAGTGTGTTGCATAATGAAAACTACAGCAATTTACAACACGTCATATGGAAGCATTTTGCGTGATTCTATAGGATGCTAATACTGTTTATTCCATGACTTCACGTTGAAGGGTGTCATCGTGCGCCTTGCTGCCTTATCAGTGTGTGTTCGTGGCTGTCTGGAACTCAGCACCGTAGTCGCTTCTCAGTGCTGTGTGCCACAAGTTGAGGTATGCGTTAAGAGTCCAACTGTAAAGATTGGGTGTTTGGATGGCAATAAAAACAAACGAAAACCTTAAAGCAAACACACACACACACACACACACACACACACACACACACACACACACACACACACACACACACACACACACACACACACACACACACACACACACACACACACACACACACACACACACACACACACACACACACACAGAGAGAGAGAGAGAGAGAGAGAGAGAGAGAGAGAGAGAGAGAGAGAGAGAGAGAGAGAGAGAGAGAGAGAGAGAGAGAGAGAGACCTCTAAAACACTCATACCATCAAAACGAAGACAAAAATTGCAAGATTTGCCGATTCTTTTGTGTTTGCTCACACGCGTGGTGGGTCGTAGTCTTGCCCTGATCCGTTGTCGCAGAAAACAAACCACCGTCAAATTGAGGGGAACGAATGTTAATGGCAAGCCAGACTCACAAAACCAATATTCAGAGAGCGGAATAGAGACGACGAAACAATGGCTCTCCCTGCAGCTCTCTATACCTTTGTGTGGCCGCGCATTTAGCGGGTACGTAGAAACAATACACACGTTTCCTTTTCCGACGGGAGCGTTGTGGCCAAGGGAAAAAAATAAAACTAGTAAAATGTGGCTGAAAGAGAAAGGTGGATGGAAAGAACTTTCAAATAAAGTCCTGTCTTGATCCGACAATATGCATCTACTCTTCCTTTCGATAATGTTTAGGTTATATGAAGGTTGAGAACAGTGCAGAGATGCTCCTTTAAAGTTTATACTGAAGGGTATATAAAAGCTGAAGCTAAATCATTTCTTAATAAGTGACAGAATGTGAATGAGAATGTAACACGAGAAATTGCTAGAAATGGAAGACTTGTAGCTACCAGGGTTAGTTACTTTGCAATGGAGAGTGGATTCGTCAGCCGGCAGGTAGAGTTAATCACAAGGCCTGTTGAAAGGCATAAATGACTGAACGATGTTATACGGTTTTGCGTATATCCTGTATTGTACGTTTTAGGATACAGTATTGATGCCAAAATAAATGATTTATCAAGCTCCCAAAGCCCATTTATCTGTTTCATATCCAATGAGATATGATTTCGGCATTCAACTATTTTTTCACAATTATTTGAATATTGACAATCAGGGAAACTGTGTGGTTTCATTAACTTTATGCACTCATTCATATATATTTTGAAAGTCATGCAGGCAGTGTAGAGTAGACGAAAAATATTTGACTGCAGTTGCAGTTATCGTTGAGCGCAGGCAGTGCAGCCAAGCGATGGTAAATCTTGACTGGCGGAAAAAATGGCCCACGGCTGGGCAGCAAGACTGTCCCGGCGATTAGCTCCCCGGGCCAGGCAGGGCCACTGAAAGCGAACAATGGCGGGGTATTATTCTTTCCCCTCCCAAGCCTGAGAACAGTTAAACGAACGGCAGTACAAACCTAACAAAACCCGTCATATCTTTTGTATCCTTTCCAAACCAAATATAACTTGTGTACTGTTCAAATCTAACTCAAATTATTGGCTCTCTTGTATTTCTTATCCTTAAGATTTAAACGCACAACGTGGACCGTGCCTAGAAATAACACAATAAGTGGCGGACGTTTAATAAGCAATACTCCTCCTGGCTTTCGGTGCTCAATGCTTCCAGGGTAAAGCAGAAGTCGGTAGTCTACAGTCTTTCCCATAATCTTAAGAAACATTAAGCATCCATACCAGATACAATGATGTAGGTTACGACAAAAAAATATATCTTCAAAATTTAGAGTTATTAGCAAACCATGTTCTTGTTCCTAGTCTGTTGCTCAACACTGAAAAAAAAAAAAAACACTTGAGGAAAATTCCCGTGAAGGAAAAAATGTACCTTGTTGCTTGGTGCTACGTTACCTTCTGGAATTGTTTAAAGCGTGTTCCAGGCAGACTTATGTACGCGTGCACTAAATTTACATGCCACCACCACATCCTTCTTCTCCCTCTCCTCGCCTGCTCGTCCTCCTCCTTCTCTCCTCCTCCACCTCCTCCTCCTCCTCCTCCTCCTCCTCCTCCTCCTCCTCCTCCTCCTCCTCCTCCTCCTCCTCTTCACAAAACCTTTTAAAAAGATACCACACAAAGGACATCTTTACAAGTACAGTCTGCGATAATCTGACTGCCTAGATAAAAGAAGGGCTTACAAGAAGAAAACAACGACTTTGACCTAACGTTGCTTCATTGCTGCAGGAGTAAAATGAACGCTCCTCTAAGTATGTACTGCAAGTGTTTTATTCTCTCGCGCTGGTAAAGGAAGTGTCTAATGATCCAATTAAATCATTTAACCAGGTAACCACGGCATAAACCTCTCTCTCTGTTGTCTGCTCTTCCGTGTTTCCATGCTTTATTCTGTTGTTTTGTTGGTGTTGTACGAGAGTGTAATTAGATATCGTTTCATTAGTGTGGAAAATCTAATGTAATGCTCCGGATGAAACTTTGGATCTCAAGAATTTATTACCATTACATCATCGAGAGAGAGAGAGAGAGAGAGAGAGAGAGAGAGAGAGAGAGAGAGAGAGAGAGAGAGAGAGAGAGAGAGAGAGAGAGAGAGAGAGAGAGAGAGAGAGAGAGAGAGAGAGAGAGAAGACAGACTGACAGATAGACAGAATCAGGCAACAGACAGAGACGGACAGGGAGCGAGAGAGAGAGAGAGAGAGAGAGAGAGAGAGAGAGAGAGAGAGAGAGAGAGAGAGAGAGAGAGAGAGAGAGAGAGAGAGAGAGAGAGAGAGACAAACATAATCAGATATACAGGCAGAGACGCACTGAGCAGAGCATTCCCCGAGACAAGCTCAGTTCCTTTATTCATGCTAACGAGCGCGCCGTGGTTCTCGTAAAGTATGTATGTTTCTCATTTTCCGTCCCGTGTAATGGCGTGTGGTGTGTGTCCTGCCTAGCCGTGTGTAGCTCACCGCACTACTACCCGCGGCAGCATCCTTCTTGATCCAATTCTGAACATTTTACGAAAGTTTAGTTTGATAAGTAGTATTATAAACTTTTCTTGAGGTGAATCCCCCTCAGAAATACGCTATAATTAAGGGAATATGTTTGTTAATCCTGCGCCACTGAGAACACTCTGGTAGGCAATTCCTGAACTGAGACACATCAAAGAGAAAACCGTAATTATCATTGACACATACCATATTCCTTACGTTGTCTTAGTTGAGTCTTAAATATTCAAACTAAAAAAAGCTAAGTACATTGTCGAGGTTTGTAGTCTGAAATAATAGAAGAACGTTGAAAGCTGAAAATCCAAAACATACATTTCTCCCACAATTCCAAAATATTTGCGAGTATGTTCCCTGATTTTTAAGGATCACAGAAGAAACGGATGATAATATATGCTCACATCTGTTCTCCTACGTGGTTGTATGTATGTAAACTTTACCAAATGGAAATAAAGTCAAACCAAATCGCCAGTATCGCGTATCAGCACCCAAAGTTACCAAAAGAAATACAAAGAAAAGACAGAATATAGCCAGAAAAATATAGAGATGCAAATAAAAAGATAAAAGACTCGTTTGAAATATAGATGCAAATAAAAAGATAATAGATTCTCGCTTAAAGGAATGAAGAATCTCCTAATTGTTAAGCCTTTCAAATTGGCAACGCTCGTACAAAAGAGTACCTTCCTCTCCGTCGTCCTGCCGGCATTCCTGTGTGTTGTTCCCCTCCGGAGGTGTGCGCGTATCACGGACGGGTGCGGAGAAGCAAGCAACGGCAAGGGACGGACCGAGGATCAATACTTCCGAGCCACGGCGAGATGAGACGGAAGGAGAGGGAGAGAGGGAGAAAAATAGATAGACAGGTAGATAGACAAATAGATAATGAGATATATAAATAAATAGATTGATTGATTAATAGATAGATAGATAGATATAGATAGACAGATAGATTGATTAATAGATAGATAAAGATAAGATAAATAGATAGATATACAGATAGGTAAATAGATAGTTAGATAGATAGATAGACAGATAGATAGGTTGATACATAGATAGATAGACAGACAGATAGATTGACTGATAGATTAATAGATAGATAGATAGACAGACAGACAGATAGATTACCTGAGAGAGAGAGAGAGAGAGAGAGAGAGAGAGAGAGAGAGAGAGAGAGAGAGAGAGAGAGAGAGAGAGAGAGAGAGAGTAAAAATTAATGACAGTGTATCAGGAAGTGTGGTGAGCAAAAAACAAAAAAGGATAAAGTGCCAGACGCGTTTCCAGGCTTTCGTAACTAATACAGAAGCAAAAAAAGAATATCGCAGAAATGTCAGATTATTGGCGCTCCTCGAATTCTTCAATTAAAGGCTTTATTCTTCTTATATCCCCCCTACCTCACAATGGTCATGCTCTCTCTCTCTCTCTCTCTCTATCTATCTATCTATCTATCTCTATCTATCTATCTATCTATCTATCTCTCCACCCCTCACCCCCCAAGAACAAACGATTTTCTGTGAGCAAGTAAAGTTTGTGGCGTCCTCTTCGCGTGTATCTTCTGATTTAAAGTCGTATTTGTGGATATTCGTTTGCTCTTACTCCCACCTCGACTCCGGCGTTTCCAAAATTGAGCTTATATGTATACGTATTCCGTCGTCTTGCTTTTCATTTATACCAGTTTCATATTCTATCCACAATCAACGTCTGGGATATCAAATAAGTTCCAAAAATATAGAGATACATCAATTTACCCGAAATTGACCTCTCTTTCGGCCACCTCTTCGGATTCTTTTTGGGAGCAGCGAGTAGCGGGGTTTTTTTTTTTTTTTTTTGTATTATTGTTTACTTTTTTTGGTGCCCTTGAGCTGTATCATTTGTTGTAAAAAAAAAATTATATAGTATCTTCTTTTTCTCTCCTCTACTATTGCTCTCTGAAGCTTCTCAGACTCCGCGTTAGCATAAAAAATTCTTACTTGTTGTTACTCACTCATATTATATTTATTTTCCTCGGTAATATTCCTCATCTCGTATGTATGTAAACGTAAACCACAATCTTCCATCGCTGTAAAAAGGCTACACTTCAAGAATGCCGTTGAGGGGGTTAGATTCTAATTTCCTGGAGTAAGACCAAAACAACACTACTTAATGAATAACATGAGGGACCTGTATTGCCACAAGGAAATTACTTTACAGAGTATATTTACAGCTGTGATGCCGCGGGGGTAATGGCGGAGACGCAACAGAGAGAGAGAGAGAGAGAGAGAGAGAGAGAGAGAGAGAGAGAGAGAGAGAGAGAGAGAGAGAGAGAGAGAGAGAGAGAGAGAGAGAGAGAGAGAGAGAGAGAGAGAGAGAGAGAGAGAGACGAAGAAAATTTAATAGCTACAAAGGTTTAATCCCCCATTCTCCGATACCTTCATGCAGGTCAAGGATGAGAGCGTGCCAGGAGATCCTCACTCACACTGGAAAAGTCGAGCTGCCGTTGTGTAATGTCTCCGGTGGCAAGGCTCCGAGTGTTGTTACATTTACTTCATATACACTTCGCTGTTAAGAGCTGTTGTTTGGCGTTTACCGTCCCTCAGAGTACATGACTGACAATGGATAATATTATGTTCTATGGCGTTTAGTTTGTTGGCGTTTTATTCTGGTCTCTTTTGTGTGTGTGTGTGTGTGTGTGTGTGTGTGTGTGTGTGTTTTATGGTAAAGGGAACAGCTCAAGGAAGAAGAAGAAAAAAAGCCCGCTAATCGCTCGCTGCAGAAAAAAAGTCCCGCTAATCGCTCGCTGCATGTCCCATAATAATCTAACTTATCTGTAGAGCTACAGTAGGTGAATCGTTTAGCAATAACGACTTTAGTAAATCTTGCTTGATTTATTTTTCAAACTGAATTCGAGTTAGTGTTTCTGCCCTGAGTTTACTTTTTTGCCTGTTTTCTACTGCTAAGATTCCTTTGCATATTTGTTTTCTTTGTGCCATTACTTTTCCACCACTCTCACAAAGGAAGGAGCCTTTGTTCAGTTCTCCATCCCATTTTTACCTTTACTATATTTTCTCTTCTTTTCCGTTTTCCTCACGTTCCCGACATTTTCACGCTTGGGACACTGAGCGATCAAACGCTCAGCAACACTACACCTTTTTTTTTATCCTCGCCTAGCAGCAACACAAGCCAGGGACTCGCCTCGTGGTATTTTTTTTTTTACATCATTTTTTATTTTATTTACTTTTGTGCTGGCAAATTTTATAGTGGCTTCATCACTTTCCTGTTTGCTCTTCCGAGGGTTGACTCCCGACGCCGGGCTGATCAATAGTCTACTTTTCTTCACCTGGTCCGTCCACTCGAGAAAAGTAAACTGGGAAAAATACTCGTAAGGTGGGTGGGTTATCCTGGTCACCACGGTAGGGAGGGAGGGGATCCTGTCTCGACCCCCCCTCTCCCCCCTTTTAGTGACGTACGTTTGCCTTTCATTTGTTTATCCACTGTTTTACATTTTGTATTCATTCATTTATTTTTTAATTCATTTATTTTTTGTATAATCAAGTGTTCGGACATTCATTTATCTATTCACGTTACGTTTTATTTATACAACATTTACACAGTATATTAGTATTTATGTTGATAAAAGACAAAGATCCGTCACCTTGTGCTAATGACTAATTCAACCCAACATGACTATACAAAGGCCTTGTATTGCAATGGTTATGGTGTGCATGGTGCGCCCATCCATACTCTGGCGTGACAGTGATGGCTGCTGATCAGTGAAGTGGCCGAGCCTTGATTAAGCCGGCGGGGCACGTGGGAGGCAAACTGGTGATGTTGATCTAGTTGACGGGTGAGCTTCGGCGCGCCTGGCCATCACATATCCGATAATTATGTAACATTCATTGCCTGCATCAACCTTGGAGTGTGACTCAACTAAAGAAGCGTGATGCGATTTTTTTTTTGTGTGTGTGTACATACATACATATATACATACGTACTTACATACATATATACATACGTACTTACATACATACATACATACATACTTGCATACATATATACATACATACACATACATACATGCATGCATACATACATACATGCATACATACATACATACATAGTACATGCATACACACATACAAACGTACATTCACACATACATGGGCGAGGTGCACATCCGTGCACTCATGAAGACAGTAATAGAAAGATCAACAAATAAGTTTAGATAATTCTTATTTTCCCCTAAAGGATGTTTGATGTGTACACAAGGCTCAAGATCCTCCAAGGCTGCTTTGAGTAACAGGTTCTGAACTATTCACGAGTTCACTCCAACGGGGCGGGGCGGGGTGGGGCGACTGGGTAGTATAGCCGGCGGAGGGGGGCAGACGAGGGGGTCGCGGCAATGGTTGCCCCCGGCCCGTCCTGCCGCTGCTACAGCGCCAAGACGGACGCTGTGCAAAGCTGGAGCGGCGCACACTATAATAGCAGGATATTTAGTGTGGGAGAACATATGTTTAAAAAACGGCTCTTTTTTGCACGTGACAGCTGAAAAAGGGCCATAAAAAGGCTGAAAAACGGTTGAATAAATAAATAACCTGAGGAAATATATATATATATATATATATATATATATATATATATATATATATATATATATATATATATATATATATATATATATATATATATATATATATATATATATATATATATATATATATATATATATATATATATATATATATATATATATATATATATATATATATATATATATATATATATATATATATATATATATATATATATATATATATATATATATATATATATATATTCGTCCATCTATTTATCTATTTATATAAACTATTTATTTATTCATTTATATTAATATATGCACAATACTCACTTCATATTTACTTTCAGGTCTATACTTCATACTATTAAAAACTACCAACACTTCCATTGTATTAGTTTTCCTATACTTCTCAACTTAGCACTCTAAGCCCCCCCACCCCACCCCTCTGTAGTTTGTCGCCGTCGTTCCATTTCTCTTTTGATTTAACCGTTCTCCAAATACCACACTTTCCTCGCACATTACCTAGCCTTCAGCACTGGTCCACCCAGCCTTCCGAAAATCTAAAGCATGAACTTGTTCTTTAACCATATGCACATTTTTTACTTTTTCAGAATTAACATACTATTTTCCTAAATATTTAGTGAACATTCCAAGCCAGTTTTAGTACTCAAATCACTTGCATTATTCATGAACATAAAGGGAAGTCACCTCCATCGCGTCCCCCGGGTGGGGCTTAGAGTACAAGGGCGTCTTCATCAGTCAAGGACCGCCAGGTCATGGAAATTTATGTTATAGTATTTCTTCATAGTGACGGTTTACCTTTAAAATACTACCATCCTAAAACTTATCATTTTAAGCTGAACTAAGAAGCTTATCTGTATCTTTTAAACACGCACACAATTCAGGATATCGCTGGACAATTTTCTGTTTTTTCCATTTTATGCATGGCACATCAGTGCGATAATATTATCAGGAAAATAAAAATTCATAACAAAGTCACACAAATTTGCTAAACTCCACTAGAATCCGTTTTTTGTCATCATAATGAAGCAGCTTTGTTCTCGTCCCGCAGGACATGACTGAGGACCTCGACATGATGTCCCCAGAGCAACAGTTGGCGCTCCTAAACGCCTCGGGGCACCAGCCCAAGCCCTGGGAGCCTGTGTCGCCGGACCAGCACACGTACGTGGGCATCTACCTCATCATTGTGGGTGAGTACTTGACCGTTTTTGTAAGAGTAGTGTAGTATGCCTTGAGGTAAGCGATACAGAGTAAATTGTTTCAAGTCTTGGTTGGTACGGAGAACACTTATTTATTTACGGCGCCGGGGGCCCGCCATCACAAAGTCACAAAACCGGTGGAAAAACTCCAGCCAAAAGTTGCACAAAAAACAAGGATGTTGAAACTTCAAAATAGTGCGTACCCTTTGATCCCTTTTGTGACCAGGAAAACGGAGAAAGAAAAAGCTATTCGTGAGTTTGAAAATATAAGAGCTTAAAAGAAAAATGTTGGATAGTTCCAGTACAGCAACAAAGGAAAGGTGTGAGGGTGAGGTCGCGGGGGGAAATGGAGGGCGACAAACGTTCCAACAACTACTGGCCCTCAAATACAGGACGCTTTTGTTTTCTTACTTATGTTTGGGCATATGCCGGGGTTGTCAACATCATTTAAGTCTCGTTGTCAGCGCTGCCACAACATCCTGAATTGGGACAGCAGCGCACCAGCCAGTAATAATTATACTACTGTACCTTCCGCTTCACCCTTCACCCCGGTTACAATACGCTCGTTGTTCTTTGTTTTGCCGTGTTTGTCTTGCTTTATTTAGGTTTTCCTTCGTCTCTTTGTCTGAACCTGTCCGTTTATGCATTTGTTTCTTAATGTGTGTGTGTATGTGTGTGTGTGTGTGTGTGTGTGTGTGTGTGTGTGTTAACAATATTATTCAGCTCCTGGTTATACCTCTCTCTTTTCTCATTTTAGGACACATAAAACACTCACGACGTGCAGCTCCTTATATAACTCATGTTCCATGTTTTAGTCAACGAAGCTCTAAAGCAACACTTACTAATTTAACTAGAGTTCCGAGGACGTACTCAGCGCACAGAATATTCCATTTTTCTCTTAAGAGGGACGTACCAGAGCTATCATGTCCTCAGCCTTCCTCCCCACTGTTATATTTCCTCCTTCCAGCGATGGAAACTTGAAGTAGCGAAGTATGAAGACAAATGGAACCGAATTCGATTATTCTTTTGGGACAGTTACTCCTGTCTTATTTTATTGGAAAACTAGTTACGACCTTTTATTTTTTGTGTGTGTGTGTTTTGGTTCGTCACTCCAACCGTTAGAAATAATTAAATAAATAAGACCACATTGAAGTCTATGTATAAGAGCTGATTTGTTACTTGGAAGTGCCCCAATATCGATATAGAGAGCAAAGGTTAGAGGGGCGACGGTATGGTAACGAGGGCGAGGGGGGGTGGGGGGAGGACAGAATTGACGTTGAATGGCACTTGATGACATCCACTGTTGACAAGTTTGGTTCGTCAAAAACTGAACAGCCTCAGCCCGCAGATCAGGGAAGATTGATTTTTTTTTTATGTATTCTCCAAACAAATACATAGCAGTAGTAGTAGTAGTAGTCGTAGTAGTAGTTGTAGTGGCAGTAGTAGTTTTCATTGTTGTAGTTCGACCTGTAGCACCGGTAATCTTTCTTGATAGGGCTTGCTTGTCAGCCCCAACTCGTTAGTGGTGCTGGCGAGTGCTTTTCAGTGGCGCCATCTTGCTTGACTCATGTTGCCCCCAGGGAACTCCACTTGAGCCTCTTTTGAGAGTTTTGCCAGACTCCAGGTTGATAATTGGTCATTAGAACAACATGAAGGTAGTCTTCGGCCACTCGGCGATGACTGAGTTTTGTCAGCTTGTAGCAGCTTCCCGGACTTGAACCCGGGCCGTCAGGACATCGAACCCGCACGCTAACCACTCAGCCACCGCCTTTTCATAACATAATATGATATATATATATATATATATATATATATATATATATATATATATATATATATATATATATATATATATATATATATATATATATATATATATATATATATATATATATATATATATATATATACATACATACGAAGCAGAGTTGAAGTAGAAGCACGAGCAGTGTCTAGGAAAATTTTAATACAGAGTCAACGTGGAGTGATTTTTTTTTTTTTTTCTTACAGGAAAGGAAGCAGCTCAAGGGCATAAAAAGTGTAGAAAAAAGCCCGCTAAATGCTCCTCCTAAAAAAAGACATAAGTAGAGAGTGGCCAAAAGAGAGGTCAATTTCGGGTGATGTCTTGATACTTTCCTCAAGAAAGAGGTCTAGTCATAGGCAGGAGGAAATACTGATGAAGGAAGGCTGTTCCAGAGTTTACCAATGAAGGGGATGAAAGAATGAAGATGCTGGTTAACTCTGGCATAAGGGGTTTTGACAGTATAGGGATGAGCTAAAGTAGATAGATAGATAGAATGATTGATAGATATATTAAATACAGTGTTGTTTGCTCAAGAGAGCTGAAAAGGACTGAGATGATAAAGGACAAAAAATAGGAACGCTGCAGCACTTGTGGGACTAGGAGTTTGGGTTAGTTGGAGGACAATTGGATGTGATGGGTTTTCCGAGAAGAGCTGGTGCTTCACCTGAAGATGATAAAATATGACATGAATATTGCAATAGTTGGAATATTCAGTCTCTTTTGTGTACGGTACTTACATCAAGCTGCTAAACCTTTTATACATCCCCAACCTTTGTATAAACAACAACTGAGAGGAAGCTGTAAACAGCAGAGATGAGAATGTTAAGGCGGAATATGATCATGTCACCTAGAGAACGTATAAGAAGTCATGTGGCGAGAAGAGAAGATGAGGAGCGTACTGAAAAAGTCTGAAGAGCGCTTATTAGAGAGAGATTATTGAGGAGGGAGACGGAGACTACAGACTCCTGCGGGAACCACTAACAAAGACTCCCAGTTCTGAGTAGAACGATTATGTACCTTCACCTTTGGGAGTCTAGATTACCACACAGTAACACTCACACACATACACACACACACGATAATTGAAGTGCCATTAAAGAAATCATCTCCACAGAGTAACACTGAAGGAGCCCAATGATGTTCCTGTATACATGTGGCGGCGTTTTATGAGGCTCCGGCGCGGCGTGAACACGACCGGCACACACACGGCACGTACGCGGCTTCAACGAGATTATGGAGTTGTTTATGAGGGCATTCTACTGTGTGTGTGTGTGTGTGTGTGTGTGTGTGTGTGTGTGTGTGTGTGTGTGTTTTTTGGCGAGAAGAGCCGGATGATGCGGGCTAAGGAGTATATTTGTAACGTAATAGTTTTTTTGTGTGTGTTTGTTTTAGAGAGAGAGAGAGAGAGAGAGAGAGAGAGAGAGAGGATCGTAAGGTAACTAAATTCTGTACCAGGGAAACCTCTTCAAATTTCATATCAACTCAACTTTAATCTTTCGTTGTCAGCGTCCTCCACTCCTCACCTTTCTCTTCTTTCACAGTCGCTGTTATTATTACCTGTCAGGCACACCGTTCAGAAATGTTAAAAGAATGTGGCTGTGGCAATCACTTTTATGGAAATTTCTTTCGTTGATTCCTTCAATACTATACTACTGTAGGGTACTATTTATATCAAATGTCTTCAAGGTATTCTTTGATGACCATTTGGAAACCAGCAATAAGTAAATGGATGGCCAAGGATTTGAAAGTAACCACAAAACAATTAGACTTGCGTTTTATAAAAGTGCAAGCAAAAATATACAAAGGAAAGCGTGTGACTTTTATTTATTTCAGACACGGTTTGCGTTTCAAGAGACACATAGCAGATCCTAAACCCTTCGATGTGCTTTGTTAAACATTACGACCGATTGCGTTTTCCTTTCTCTTTTTTTTCACACGACAACTTTACCTTAGAAATTTGCTTCAATAACTCTGTCAGGAAACTAGTTTGTTCGGTGAAAAGTTTGTTAGGACACACACACACACACACACACACACACACACACACACACACACACACACACACACACACACACTCACAAACAAACAGACAGTCACAGAAATGCCCTTTCATCCGTGGTTGGTGTTACCTGTTACGCCGCACCGCAGATGCTCGCCATTACACTAGTCTTGACAGGTGCCGCGTGAGGGTGTCCCACGTGGCGCTCCACTTGCCCCGAAGCGCCGCTAAAATGTTAAAAGGTGCCTCACGGTCGCCTCTTTGCCACGATGTACGGATTATTTAATAAGAAAAATAAGAATAAGCGTAATAATAATAATAATAATAATAATAATAATAATAATAATAATTTTATTGTTATTATTATTATTATTATCATTATTATTATTATTATTATTATAAGTAGTAGTAGTAGCAGTAGCAGTAACGGTAGCAGTAGTAGTAGTAGTTATAGTAGTAATAGTAATAGTAGCAGTAGTAGTCTTGGTCGATGCTATTAAGGTTTTTCTCTCTAATTTCTGCCGGTGGATGGACTGGCGGTGTGTGTCTGCCTCTCAGCGTTGAGTCCGTCTCCCTTGTGTGGTCCTGAGCACCAAAGAGGACTGGAAAGATTATTTACATACTCGGGCTTCCTAATTGACGAGCCTCTTCACGGAATTTGAAAGCAAGAGAGAGAGAGAGAGAGAGAGAGAGAGAGAGAGAGAGAGAGAGAGAGAGAGAGAGAGAGAGAGAGAGAGAGCTCATAAACGGACAGACAGATAAAGAGTAGAAAGACTTTAAGAAATACAAACATCACATTTTCTACGATACGTAAGTTGTCCATCGGCCCACGCACCAAAAAGTAGAATGACCTTCCATTTGCACAACCTACAGAGAACTTTTAAGCCTTTGATGAGGTTCAGAGAGATATAATTATTCTCCCTCTCAAACAGCGTAGCTATAATGCCCTTTACCTCTTGCGAAACCGTGTGTGATTGTCTTCGTGTGTGTGTGTGTGTGTGTGTGTGTGTGTGTGTGTGTGTGTGTGTGTGTGTGTGTGTGTGTGTGTTCATTTGCTAAACACAAATGCATGAATACTAATGAGGGCTTTTTTACCCCCTCACATAAAGATATTTAATGAAGCCGTGAAGCATGAACGTTTATGGAACATTTCCCTCTCCTCCCTACCTCCCTCCCTCCCCTCCCCTCCCCTCCTACCTGGCTCTTTTCCTTCCACCACCTTCGTACCTTATCCCCCCCCCCCCCAACTCTCTCCTTCCTTACCTTCCTACCTCCCTTGCCTCACTCTTAGCCGCCTCTCCTACCTGGGCATTTTCCTCCCTGTTTCCCCGCTTCTCCCCTCGCTCTTTCTTCTCGCTGGCCAACGCCACGTGAGAGCAAGTCACACGACCAGGCTTCTTTGACGTCATAGGTTACGAGACAGTCACGTGACCTTTACCGCCCACCTCGCGCGAGCCAGCCAGCCAGGCGTTCCGTAAATCTGAGTTGCTTTGCGAACTAAATATAGCACTCGAGTGACGTCAGCAGCCCGCGTTTTCCATCACCTCTCCATGGCTCTGTTTCCACCCCCTGCGACGTTTATTTCTCTTGCCTCACCTTTTCTCCAGTTTTCTACGTCCGCGCTCTCCGGCCCTTCCTTCCCTCCTCGCTTCACACGCACCTTCCTGCAGAGAAATTGAGCGTGGTCAAGTGTTTCTTGGTGCGTCGGATTTATTTACTTTACCTATTTGTCACGGCCTAGGACTTTTCACCATCTCGAGGGTTTTCGGCCCCCCAGAAGACTTCTTAGCGAGGATTTTTCGTAGTTTCGTGGCCTGTACGTGGAAAGAACAGATTCTTGAGGCATTGTTGTTAGTATTGAGTTTTTCTCTGTCCGTCTCGTTCTGTCAATCTGTGTGTGTGTGTGGTTGTTTACTGGTTTCTCTTTCTTTCTTTTTTTCATTGTGTGTGTGTGTGTGTGTGTGTGTCTGAGTGTCACCGCATCCGTTTCTTCCCCTTTCAGAATGAACAAATACTGCAAACTTAAAGAAATAGTAAAAGCGGTTCACACAGAGGGGTGCTGAATAACTACACACACACACACACACACACACACACACACACACACACACACACACACAGATAGATAGATATATAGATAGACTGATTGGTTGATTGATTGATTGATAGACAGAATAGAAAGATAAATAATAGATAGATGAATAGGTAGATAGATGAAGAGTTAGATAAATAGATAGATAGCCCATCATATTTTATTGGTAACAGTCACATTCTAATTTAACTTTGACATTCTGCAAACTCACTTATCCTTCGCAACACGGCGCGTCAAGTGTGTGTCGAATTGATTACCCGGTGAACGAATTAATCCCTGATGCGCCCCGTGTAATGGCTTTAAACATTATCCCGACATGTATAATGAGAGAAACTGGAGAGGTTATCCCGGAGACTTTCTGTTTAATTTTAGAAACTGAAGGTTAATGATTAAGTTAGTCTTACTGAGTTTTCTCTCAACATCTTTCCTTCATTTCAGTTTCGATGCATCATTATTTAAAAGGAAAATAATACATGGGTCTTGTTTTGAAAAGATTTTGTTTTGTGTTCTTATGCTTCTTTTCTTTTTATAGTATATTAATTTTATTCTCAAGATGATTATGACTTCAAGGCATCAACAGCCGTAACAGTCACGTCTCTATTTCTCTGTCTCTGTTTGTCTGTCTGCCTGCCTGTCTGTCTGTCTGCCTGCCTGTCTGTGTGCCTCCCCCCCCCCCCCCCCTCTCTCTCTCTCTCTCTCTCTCTCTCTCTCTCTCTCTCTCTCTCTCTCTCTCTCTCTCTCTCTCTCTCTCTCTCTCTCTCTCTCTCTCTCTCTCTCTCTCTCTCTCTCTCTCTCTCTCTCTCTCTCTCTCTCTCTCTCTCTCTCTCTCTCTCTCTCTCTCTCTCTCTTCGATATTTACTTTCCTCCAGCAAAGCCGCCGCCGCGTCCCTGCCTGTTACACCTAAGGTCTCCACGGAGCACTCGGGCGAGGCGTGGATCTCCTCTTGAATTTCTTCCCCTGCTCTGCCGCGACCTTGGTGTCTGGAAGCGTCTTTTGGCGCTACTCAAACCCATCCCTCTGTGCTTTTACAAGGGAAAAAATGAGGGATAGGGGAGGATACGGTGAAGGGAAATGTGCTGACGTATAATATGTTCACCGGTGTTTTTTGTTCCTACTCTCGGGGTTGGTATGGTAACGTGGCTCGCACTGTCCGTAGAGTTTACAATGTCACTACCCAGGTAACGCTTAGGCTGTAACACACAATTTGTCTTGTTGACATTGAAATGTTGGTGCAATCTAGTAATCTTACTGAAAACCTTTTGCTAATCAGTTTATTGATGTTAAATATGGCAGGAGATTTACCGAGACTTCATGTTGTGGAACTAAATAATGATCGAGAAGTGATATGAAGCAGAAAATTAATAATAATAATGATAAAAATAATAATAATGATAATAATAATGATAATAATAATAATAATAGTAATAATAATAATAATAATAATAATAATAATAATAATAATAATAATAATAATAATAATAATAATAATAATAATCTGAAAAAGAAGAAGAAGAAGAAGAAGAAGAAGAAGAAGAAGAAGAAAATGAAAAAAAAGATAAAGAAAAGAGAAAAAAGAAGAAAAAAAGAAAAAGAAGAAGCAGAAAAAGAAAAAAAACAAGAACAAGAAGAGGAGTAGTAGGAGCAGGAGGATAAAAAATAATAATAATAACAAAAACTACAAAAAAAAAACAGTGACGAAAACATCATTAACTATATTACCAGTGTTGTCCCAAGTAAAATGCGTCCAATTTTAAAAACCCGTGAACGGAAGAAAACTAACAACCAACCGGAGGAGTCGAGGGGAAAGAGTCACCCTAATTGAACGGCTCAACCATCCGTTCCACTCACCGAACGTTTGAGCTTGCAGCTTTAGTGTGTGTGTGTGTGTGTGTGTGTGTGTGTGTGTGTGTGTGTGTAATGGTATGAGGCACGACTGGACTCATTTAAACGAGAAGTGGATATGATTCTCGGACTACTTTGCGAGCTGTTTTTCGTCATTAGTATCGTCTTAATGATTCATTAAGAGCTTTCGAGACGATCATTCAGATAGCGGTAAAGAAGGACCACAATTAGAATCTACCATGCCTGCAAACACTTATTCAGGCTGGCTATCATTCTAAGGATTGAAATTGAGAGTAAAGGAACAGTGAGACCATTGAGAGAAGCATTAGATTAAAAGAAGAAAGAGTAATCCTACCATAGTGTAAGGGTCCCGAAAGCTGGCGAGTAGTTATTCACACTTAATATCATTTTAATTAATTATGAAGAGCTTTCGAAATTATCGTTGTTTTTGCAGGAAGGTGGAACCACAGTATAATATGTGTGCCGTCATAAGGGACGCTAAACACATAGAGAGTATGCTATTATTCATAATCGCTGCATATTCAATAAGGGCTTCAGAGACCATTGAACTGACAAAAACAAAGAGCCACAGAAAATGTATCTTTAGATTGATTGACTTTCGAATATTTGGTAACATCAATACAATTTAACGTTGACTACACATGAATATGATCGAGCGTGTTTCCAATGACGTTTTATCGCACCATCACAACGAGGCCTCACACTCGGCAGGGTTAATGCCTCCGACACTACCACCACTACAGTCGTTATTAAATATCACCTCCTTAGGCCCATTCTCTCACCTCGTTTTTCCATTTCACTGGCCATCAGATGAGTGTGGCGTAAGGCCGTTTTTACTTTCCTCACTTTTTTTTTTAACGTTGCTGTCTATTGCGCCGGTAGGCATCTTCCCGGTGGGGCCTGATGGTCGGCCCAAGGCTTCTTCCAGGTGGGGCCTGATGGTCGGCCCAGCCTGTTCTGGCGCAGGCGAGTGTTTATAGTGGCGCCATCTTTCACTTTGTAACTTAGTTGCATTTTCTTCCCCTTTAAGCTTTTTTTTTTTTAGCTATATAATTAATCATGTCTTTATTTATTTTTACTCCTAGTTTTCATATAGTAAAGCATGGCAGCAGTTTCAGCTCACAGTCTCTTTTATCAATTTAAATTTTAGTGAAATATCGGCAATCAATAACCATGTTTTCTTTGTCTTGAATAATGATACCATAATGTTCCTTGAAGGACTTCCGGCCTCCACTCCTGTCCCAAGACACCCAAACGCCACTTAGATACTCACTATATCAAGGCAGTAATTGTAAATGATATGTGGCCCATAAGCTCATTAGTAATTTCCATTCTTAAAAAGTAAAGTTTGTTTAAGTCTATTGGCAATGTCGATTATGTAGCGTCAGCACTGCTCTCTCGTTCCTTCTCAGGCCCGTTCACGCCCGCCCTGTATCACGTCCTCACTACACGTTCGTATTCCGTTTGCTTCCCAAAGAATATATGGATTGTTGTTTATCCTTTGTTTGTCTATCCCATCACTGCAAGACTGTTAAAAAAGACAACACTCTAAGCCACAATAATGATAATAATAATAATAATAATAATAATAATAATAATAATAATAATAATAATAATAATAATAATAATAATAATAACAATAACTATAAAAAAAACTACCATCCACCGAAACACGATGAGGACTGCCTTTAAAAACTGACTCAAGACAAGAAAGAACAGGACGGGAAAGTCAAGTTATGGGAAAGATTAATGCTAATGAATACAAAATACAAAGTAACTAAAAACGTAGAAAAGACATAAAACTCTGGGGGCATGTAACTTATCTTTCTTTTCCTAACTTTCCCTTTTCAATATTTTTTTGTGGGTGTGTCTGTCTGGCTGGTGGCTCCGTAATGGCCGGGGGCAATCATAAATTTACGAAAGTTCAATTTTTTCCACCCCTTTCTTCCTCACCTGAGCCCGGGCCCCAGGTGAAAGCCCTGATCCTTCGTGGTCCTGAGGCGGGTACCTGGGAAGGGTGTATCTCTAAAAATATGGCCAAGAGTGTGGTCAAGGGTGTGGATCTTTAGGGTATGGTTTATAAGATTGTAGCCCCAATTATATGGCTCATAAAGACAAGGCTCTAACATTTTGTCTCTTCAGAGTGTAACCAAAAAAGTATGATGCGGCAAAGGGTGTGGCTCTTACTGGTGTGGGTATAAGAGATAAGCATTTAAGGATTTATTTCCACAGATTTGGATAATAATGATGTGACCAACGGTGTGATTCTAAGGATATGACCACGGATATGAGTGTAAGGGTGTGGCTCTTAAAGGTATGGCTCATTGGTATGGTTTCACTCTTAATGGTGTGGTTTTACGATAGTAGCTCAAAGGGTGTGATGCTGATGGTGGTGCCGAGGATATGGCTCTTAATTAAGGTCGTTGCGCTCGTCCATCATCCTGGAGGAGCGGGTGTGGCGTGTTGGCGGATGTGGCGGTGCGACCCGGAGTTTCAGGTTTCAGCCAAACTTCTCGTGCATAATAGAGTCGAGGGTCTGTCTTTGTGGAGTTCCAGGAGGGGCCGAGTTGAGGCACCACGAGGTATTTGTGTCGTGAATGGTGGCGTGCTGCGATGTTGACGTGACCTTAGTGCGGACCGGCGGGAGAGGGGGGATGATGTGTTGGTGTGTGGAAGGGGAGTGGTCACTAATGCAGGCAATCAGGAGGCAGGGCATAGATGAACCGTACATTAAGATGTTGGAAAATAAATGCATAAAGAAACAGCACAGCAGACATGAAACTTTACATTAGAAGCTAGAAAATTAAATTAAGCATGGTGTACAGCAAGAACACATCCTCTCTCAATGACGATTGAAGACTTGCTAAGAGAAAGAATTTCAGAAAAGTAGAGTGGGATAACGAAGGACTCACGAGATCGGTGAAAATCTCAAAAACCTTAGATACTACATGATCGTTTTGGAGTATATCAACAAGTGTGACTCAAGCCTTTACGTACAGCATATATACCAACTGGCCTTTTGTAATCTCCTTATATCCTTGCGTACCCTAAGCCGGGTGAAGGGAGTTGTACTTTGGCCCATGAAGAGTAATGCTCTCGTAAAGGAGGTCTTTATTTGGTGCGCGGGGCATTACGGAGACGATGGCCTTGGAAGGAAGCATGCGTCTTACATCCTTTGTTTTATCTTGATGTTACTAAGTTTTGTTTTAGTTCTTAGTGGCACCTCAAGGAATGTGCCTGGCTTATAGTAGGATGTATTTTACACCTCACTAACATTGTATTACCGTTAGCAAGCAACATTACCAACAAATTAATATAACACAAAACACTCTCTCTCTCTCTCTCTCTCTCTCTCTCTCTCTCTCTCTCTCTCTCTCTCTCTCTCTCTCTCTCTCTCTCTCTCTCTCTCTCTCTCTCTCTCTATCTATCTATCTATCTATCTATCTATCTATCACACACACACACACACACACACACACACACAAGGGTTCGCTCATCTATGGTCCTTTTCGCCTTGACCAGCCTTTCATCTGCCGAACAGCTCATGGTCTCCACTCTCATCTGTGTGTCGACCTTTGATCATTCCACAGCCTCCTTCCCGTCCCTTCCCGTCCTTTCCTGTCTCTCTCACACTACCTCTGCAATCTTCACCGCCGCCACCGCCGCCGCCTCCTCATCCTTCTTCACTTCGCTACCTGCTTTTCAGAATCACTTTTCATCCTCTTCCTCCTTCTGATCCTTCTCGGTTTCTACCTTTCCTTTTTCCTCCCTTTTTATTTTTTTATTTTTTTGCTTTTTTTCGTTGTCTTTTTTAGTGTCTCCTCATTTTGCATTTTTTTCTTCGTATTCCTCTTTTCTTCTTCTTCTTCTTCTTCTTCTTTTTCTTCTTCTTGTTCTTCTTCTTGTTCTTCTTCTCCTTCTTCTTCTTCTTCTTCTTCTTCTTCTTCTTTTTCTTTTTTCTTTTTCTTTTTCTTTT
>NC_066536.1:5118015-5123015 GCF_024679095.1 Eriocheir sinensis
GGTATTCTCAGAGGCTGCCGCTCACCTATTCCCAAAGGCCGAAAAGGAGACTAATTGGGTTCTCGTGAGTTTTGTTTTATGTGGGTTTTTTTTCATTTTTATGGTACAGATACTTTGTCAAACTGTACCACCATGATCATATAGCTACCCATGGAAATGCCGGTTACTCCTACGAAAGCCTTGTCAAAATGTGTGTGCTTGGGCGCCGAAATGTTTAAGAATATGGCCCATAGTGCTGCCAGGAGGCTTGGAAAGGGATTATGAGGGAAATGCACACACACACACACACACACACACACACACACACACACACACACACACACACACTCAACAAACAGACAGGTAGAAGGATAAAGGCATAACAATATCAAACCTTCTGTGCCCCCCTACGCTTTGTCTCCCCTCAATCCTCTTCTTAATAAGTCTGTTCATTTGGCTTCTATACATATTAATTTTCTCCTTCCCTCAATTTCAGTATTCTTGTTGTATCCTTCCTACGTCATTCGACCTCCTGTATCTTCTTCCCATCACATCCTTTTTTTTTCTTGCTTCAGTACAGTTTGTCACTATCTTTTTTTCGTCTTTTTGTACCCTTTTAACCCCGGTCGTTTTCTGCATCCTCTTCCCATCACATTTTTTTTCATCTTAATTCAGTGAAGTTCGTCTCTTTATGTTTTTTCGTCGTCTTGTACCCATTTCACCTCAGCCATTTCCCCCATCCTCCTCCCATCACATCTTTGGGCCTCGTTTCTATTTATTCTTTGTTTCCTTTACTCATCTCAATCTCCGTGTTCTTGATATCCTTGTAGGTAATGGTCTTCTCCAGGCCTTCTTGATGGCTGTCGTTTCTTCCCTCTTCTGTTTTCCTTATTTCCACGTCCGTCTTCTTGATATCCCTCAAGGTAGCGGTCTTTTCCAGGCTGTCTAAATGGCTACCGGTTTTTCCCTCTCCACTACACGTCCACACACCACTTTAGTCTTACTGCTCCAATTTTTTCCCCGCCTCCATATCTTAGATGTTCAGTTTTCCCCTCAGGAGATCCTTGGCCCCGATTTCTCCGACTTATTTTCCCTCTTGTTAATCCTTGTCTGACGGCCGCTTCACAACGTATCCGCCATAACCGTGGTTAATTACATGTTGTGGGCGCCATTTATCTGTTTTATTAATCTGCTTTTTATCTACTTTCCCAGAGGCAGTTGTCACATAAGTGAGTAATATAATAGATCTTTCCATAAATATATCCTGCTATTTCTCAGTGTCCGTATGTATGTGTGTGTGTGTTTGTGTGTGTGTGTGTGTGTGTGTGTGATATATATATATATAATATATATATATATATATATATATATATATATATATATATATATTATATATATATATATATATATATATATATATATATATATATATATATATATATATATATATATATATATATATATATATATATATATATATATATATATATATATATATATATATATATATATATATATATATATATATATATATATATATATATATATATATATATATATATATATATATATATATATATATATATATATATATATATATATATATATATATATTTATATATATATATATTTATATATATATATATATATATATTTATATATATATATATATATATAAATATATATATATATAAATATATATATATATTATTGTATATATATATATATATATATATATTTATGTATTTTCGTTCGAAACGTTTTCACGTGTTTGGAAAGTCAAAATTATCTTTTCTTCTACCAACGTATAGCTATATTTTTTATGTTATGCATATATATATATATATATATATATATATATATATATATATATATATATATATATATATATATATATATATGGATGATATTCGTTCCATAACGAAATTATGAGCCTTATAGGTTTGCCATGACGAAGAGTGATGATGGCCCCTGATGGTAGCAAACAGAAATAGAGTACAATTATTTGTTCACAAAATTCTTCAAAAAAATCCCTCTCGAATTCTTTAGTGTAAATAATCGTGTTGCATTTTTAACACTAAGATAAAAGGAAAGATGGAGCCTGAAAGTAATCTAAATGTACCTGTACCCCAGCATCTAAATATAGCGATGAGGATGGTGACATGTTTGACGATGTTTATGCAAAGGCTGAGCATCCTTGCTCATCACTATAATATAATAACATATCAACGATTTTACCTTAAATTTTCAATGCGTTCATAAGCAGCAAGGATGCTAAACCCAGAAAGTACTGTTTAAAAGACAAAGCGAATATGGTAATGAAGAGGAAGGTGGCACCCTCAGCCTCTAACGGCCACAGCTGAAGATTTATTACGGTCTACTCTCACATCTGTTTCCTTCTCCAGGAGGATGGAAGGAAAGCTGAATATTTATGAAGACGTTCCATTACCTTGCATCCTGCAGGTGGCGGTGTGGGGAGCTGAAATAGAGGAGACGAATCATACGTTCGTGTTTCCTACTGCAGGCGGCTGTAGGGAAGCTTAGAATAAAGATGACGGTTCATTATTACATGTCTCTTCCTGCAAGTGGCAGTATGGGGAACGAAAGCCTAGAAGATGCTGGGAAAACTTTACTGTGCAAGGCGTTTGCGTTTTCGCATCTAGGTGGCTCGCAGTCCGCCTCATAGCAACAGGGAGCCTTTTACCCTGCTTACTCGCTGAGCAAACACATAATACAGTTTATTTCACATGTTTCCTTCACCGGGCGGGACTGAACATTCCGGAAATGGACCATTCTTACATTGCATTTCCTCTTGCAGGTGGCTGTATGGGGACTTCGGGTGCCAGTACTACGCCTTCATGGGCTTCCTGATGGGTGTCGCCAACCTCACCACGCTGCTCATGATCGCCCTGGACCGCTACCTCGTCACCTGCAGACAAGACCTGCGTGAGTCCCTTCCTCGCTGAGCACGTCTCCCTAAATGTGTTTTTTTCTTCATAGGATACTCTCTCTCTCTCTCTCTCTCTCTCTCTCTCTCTCTCTCTCTCTCTCTCTCTCTCTCTCTCTCTCTCTCTCTCTCTCTCTCTCTTATAGATTCTGATGATAATGAGGGAGCGGAAGGAAAATTAGGTTACTTGTGTATGCTTGTCTGTTATGACTGACGTCATAGAATACTGATAAACATAATGAAACTCAGAATACTTGAATGTGTGAGTGGCTAACTTAATAATACTTCCTCCTCCTCCTCCTCCTCCTCCTCCTCCTCCTTTTTCTGCTCATCATCATCATCATCATCATCATCATCGTCATCATCATCATCATTATCATCTATTCAGGCTATAGTCGCTATACTCTTCCATCTCATTCCTTATTGTCACTTTTATCTTCTTGGGCTATTCACCTCCTCCTCCTCCTCCTCCTTTTCGTTCTCCACATCATCCTAATTCCCTCCTCTCCCTCCTCCCCCTCCTCCTCCTTTTCCTCCTCATCAACATCACGAATATCTTCGCCTCCATCATCGCCAGTAACAGGCTTCAGCATTTTCATCACTGCCATCCATCTCTCTAATCTTGTGTGTGTGTGTGTGTGTGTGTACACACACACACACACACACACAGTCCATTACCCTATGAGAAATGACTCAAATTCGAGGCTGCACATTACGTTTACTGACTCCCGTGCGATCAAACAGCTGCGGCGGTCGTCAAGGAAACAGCAAGTAGACGTGAGGGGGAGCGCGCAGAATGAGGCTGTCAGGAGCAGTGTGCTGCCGTCTCAAAGTACTTCCTCCTCCCTGCCTCTCTCTTTGCCTTTCCTCACCGTTATCGCTGCAGCAGTGTCTGTGTTGTTTTTGCTCTCCGGTTGTGTGTGATGGGCGAGAGTGTGTGTGTGTGTGTGTGTGTGTGTGTGTGTGTGTGTGTGTGAGAGAGAGAGAGAGAGAGAGAGAGAGAGAGAGAGAGAGAGAGAGAGAGAGAGAGAGAGAGAGAGAGAGAGAGAGAGAGAGAGAGAGAGCAAACTTTTAGCTAAAAAAGGAACATTTTTCTCGTCATGCAGGAGGCACAACTGCGACAATTACATTTTTTCAGATGGCAAATTTGCAGTGACGAAAATTTTTCTTCACAATTTGAAGCAAATTTGCCCTTACGAACCCGCACAGCTCTCCGTCAAGGTTATTCTGTTGATGTAACAAGTGTTAATGACACAAAAACTGTGCTAGATCGGCGTCGCATCTGGGCCGGATTATCCTATACGCCAAGTACGCCATGGCGTAGGGCCCCCAGCACTGAGGGGTCCACAAAACCTGATAGACCCAGAAATCCCTGTAGCCACAGGGAGATCAGTATGTTTCGTTGGACTGTTGATCGAAAAAAAAATTAATTACAAAAATAAATAAATAGATAAAATAAAATAGCGAAAACTTGTTCGTGTTGGCAACACAAGTCAATAGTGCTTGCAATTTCTTTGAACTTGTGAAGAAATTATATGCATATTCAGTTGGATCAACAAAGCGCTGGAATTTACTAACAAAGGGATTGTCTCCTAATGAAAATGGTAGAATTCTAACCTAAAAACATTATCTTCCACACGTTGGCATTTCCATTCTGAACCAGTGAAAGCACTGCACTTAAACTACTCTAGCATCTATGGTATGTTATATGAAATTGCAGACAATGAGGAACTAAAAGGAAATGCTCGACTTGGTGCATCAGTTTTTGCAGAGAAAATGTGCCTTCTTGAAAATGCATTTATGTGTGTTCTGTGGAACAAGATCCTCCAGCGCTTTCAGAAAGCTAGTACTCTTCTCCAAAGCACAAATATTGATATCAACATGGCTGTATCATTGTTTCTATCACTTGAAAGTTTTGTTGCTGAGCTTCGTGATCAATTTGATGAACTTGAGAATGATGCAAAAAATCTCATGGAAAATGTTCAGCAAGTATAAGTATCGGAAAAGGTACGGAAGAGAAAACGGCGGCGTCAAGCTGATGATTCTGCTGAACCTGATACAGATCTTCAAGATG
>NC_066536.1:5128015-5228015 GCF_024679095.1 Eriocheir sinensis
TATTGTTTTCTGTCAACGAGGAGGCAACCTTGGTTTGTAATCGGCTGTGTCTTTCATGACATGCCTTGCTGCCTGAATCCATAATCCATAGTGAAGCAGCAGCACATGTAGGGCTGCTTCGGTGATAAAGTAGTTCTTATTAAAGAACGCAGGACTAAAGAAACTTGCCACATACTGGGACAGAAACAAGAATGAGAATTTCAGCACCCCATGATGAGTCTGAACCTTTCCCGTGTTTGCAGCGAGGCACTATTTGGTTGGAATAAAATTTGAAAATTAATTAAATTAATCACGAATTTACCCATGTTATAAAAAAGCGTGCCCCTTCGTCCTTTATGAACCATATTAACGTTTACAATCAACTGTACACATTGACAAGCATTTCCACTTTTTCATAATGAGAAAAAAATGAACATATTTCATTCATTGATTAAATGTTAGTTATTAACTAAGCTTTATTATTAAATCAGGTTGTTGGGTATTACTCCTGTCTGGTTTAATCCTGATTGTGAAAAATATTTTTTTTTCTCCCTCTCCTACACCCTGCAACATCATAATCATCAGCCGTATCCATACTACATACATACCTAGTTTGATAATAATACAGAGGTGTCCACCAATACATTTCTGATTGTCCTAATTTATTCAACTTTATTTAACTTTGGTTCGCCAGGCCTCGCCCGTGCTCAACCCCATCATATACTTTTACTCGCACCCTCGCCTGAGGAAGGGGATGGTCGCCACTCTCACCTGCTGCTTCCGCGAGCCGCCGCCCGAGCTCCTGGAACTGCCCGAAACGAAGAGCATGACGGAGCAGAAGTGACACGTTCACGGACGATGGCCGCTGCCGCCCCCACGCTGGGAGATGAGCGAGATGACGATGGTGGCGGGAAGAATAAGTGGAGAGAGAAGGGAGAGAGAGGAGGCGGGGACGTGCTGGCTGGAGAACAGATATAATGATAGACACCCGGGCTGGTAGGAACATAGAGAAGGGGAAGAGGGCGAGAGCAAGACACTGTGGTTTGGGAAATAAATTTGATACACTGAAAAAAACATATATAGAAAGGTTTAAGAAAAAGATTGACAAATTTAAAAGTTTAATTAAGAAATAAACACTCAATTGAAATTATTTATCAGCATGAATGAAGGGAGGTGTGAGGTATTACTGCGTATTTTTTAGTTGGAGATTCTGATTGTTTAATGGTGGAGAAAACAATGCTTCTAAGAACGATAAGAACGCAATAGGAAAGAAAATGTGAATTATTGAGGTCGAGGCGGACATAAATCACAGTTATGACATCGAGAGGCGTGAGATGAAAGGAGAGCAGAACCAGTATTGATTTGTAGGCAGAAAGATTCTTGTGAAGGTAAGGTTTGTAGAGGATTGGGAGTGTTTGGCTCACTCCGTGATTCCCACTGCCAGAATAGATAATAAAGTAATAAAAAAAAAAATATTGTTTGGAAGAGTTGCAAGGTGATAATACTACAGTGTTTGTATTAGGAAGAAGCTTTGGACAGAGAGTACAGTGAGGGCCGTTACACTTAAGATTCAGTATTGTTCGATGCAAGGCGTAGAGCAAGGTGAAATATATTTTTACGATATAAATGCCGAATGTTGAATAAGGCCAATAAGCTAGAGTTAGAGACAACTTACAGGATAAAGAGATCATTAGTAACTGAAAGCTTTGTTCGTAACAGGCAAAGACACCAGGATCTGCCACTTTTCTCTCCTTCAGGGAAACTCAAATGTCCTTGGCATACAACGTGGTAAGATGTTTGGCTCCTGACCACAGATGAGCCTACCAATCAAGGAGGAGGAAGCACGAAGCTTCAAGTGGTTCCCGGGTTACTGGAAAAGTTTGTTTGTCTGGAGGGGATAAAACACAGACAAAGACGTACAAGTGTTTCGTCAGAAAAGGCAGAGCCAAAGAACACAATGTGGAAAGCTGCTCGTGAAGTTCTTGTGGATGTGAGTGAATTCAGGAACAGAAAAGTCAATGATAGTTCCTTACAAATAATTTCTCTGTCCCGGATAAGAGATGGCTACCCGTCCAAGAAGGTTGGTCAAAATTAGTTTTCTGACATGAGTGAATTTCCGGATAAGAGATGGCTATACCTCTGAGCGGAGACCATACCTGGGCCCATAGCTCAAATATTTCGGGATTCACAGATCCATATTTGATAAGGCTTTCGTAGAGGTTTTAGGTATTTCCATGGGTAGTACTATGAGCCTAGTGAGAGTTTGACAAGGCTTCTGCACTAAGAACATGAAAAACACTCAGAAGAACCCGAATAATCTCCTCCGTGGCCTTTGGAAATATTTGTTGGGAGAGCCGTAAGCGAATGAGAATACGAACCTTGCCTCGCCACACGACTTCTTTCACAGCGAGAAACGTCACCAGATTACTATAATTTGCAGGAAAACGCTATACAGTTGTTAGGGAGAGTGTCCGACAGCACCATGCCATCTGGCGGGTGTACGATAATGTCTCCGGCCACAGTATCGAATTCGCATATCAACAACCTTCATAATTTCCGCGTGACGGTAAGGAGGGCCATGTGAAGCTACGGAGAACCTTTCGTATGCGTAGGTTACGTGCATCGTTGAACTGAGATGCGTGTGGAATGTCCCTCGTTAGGATTGGTACAGATAACATTGTTGAACCGAGATGGATGAAGGTAATCATTTATAATGGAAAAGATGATATTCTCCTTGCGTGTCTTTTCTCAACGATCCTACCTCGGAGAAAACAATCAAGCAGCATCTTTGTGTCTGCAAGAGTCTCCTTTGTATAGTTCTTTGTTCTCTCTCTCTCTCTCTCTCTCTCTCTCTCTCTCTCTCTCTCTCTCTCTCTCTCTCTCTCTCTCTCTCTCTCTCTCTCTCTCTCTCTCTCTCTCTCTCTCTCTCTCTCTCTCTCTCTCTCTCTCTCTCTCTCTCTATATATATATATATATATATATATATATATATATATATATATATATATATATATATATATATATATATATATATATATATATATATATATATATATATATATATATATATATATATATATATATATATACGTCTTCGCGGTGAAGTGAAGCTACTGCATATATATATATATATATATATATATATATATATATATATATATATATATATATACACATATACATATCTTTCTGGCTACTCTGTGTCTATCTATCTCTATCTATCTACTTATCTCTCCCTCCCTTATCGTGTCGCCGCTCCGCTACCCTCGGCGCACACAGCAGTGCCTGCCACAGACTACCGGCTCACGTGTGTCAGCAGAGGCCCACACCGGCTCATGGCCCCGCGTCACTCCTCCTACATGCCCTCCAGTAGCTTATTACAATAAAAATAAAGATATACGCACATAGTTTTTTCAGCAAAGTGGTGATAAATATTTTCATATCAAAATGCGTAAGTCAAACACTCCTGGAACTTAGATGCTAGATTTAAGGTAACATATATCGTAATTGTATGACCTCTGTATTAAGCCCTACATGTCTATTGTCTTTAGTCGCCTGTACAGGGACGAGCTGCCAAGTCAAAGATTGTTTGTAGGTTCGGCTGTTGTTGGTACCAAGGTTGGTACTGCCTCCGGCCCGCCGCCCACCACGCCGCCGCCCTCCATGCCTAGTGCTAGCCCGTTGCTCACTGTCTGGGTCATGCCGCGTGTCACACTTGCCTTGTAAACGCCCAGTCGCCCTCACTATGACCACGTCAGAAGCACATGTCTCATCTCGTGTGTGCAGTGCCTGGTGGGGCGGGCCACGGCTGGGCAGCGCGGCGAGTGCATGGGGATGGGCCACACACCCGCCACTTGGAATCATTCTTCTGACTGGCAAGAGATGTCTACTCATTATGCTGAGGGTCAAATTTCTTGTGGTGTGTGGTAGTAAAAAAAATGTATACTTGCCCGCAACGAGAGGAATGATCCAGTCCTCAAGTCTTGGGTCTTGGCCACGAGGACGGGGCAGCAGTCCCTTGTTGAGTCTATATTACTTAATACACTTGCTTGCGAACACTACATAATATGTACTCATGTATCTCCTCTTGAGTCTATCAAATGACGCCATGAACACTAAAGGGTTTGCTGGAAACAACACACACACACACACACACACACACACACACACACACACACACACACATACACATACATATATATATATATATATATATATATATATATATATATATATATATATATATATATATATATATATATATATATATATATATATATGGCTGTGTCCTATGTACTGTATAATGAAGAAGAGATAATTATATATACACATAAAAGACAAGTGTTTGATTAAACCTCCTTTAAGAAGAGCCCCATGCAGCTTGATCCCTTGAGTCGGAGGGGCTTTAAAAGAGGGAAATAGTATATATACATACATTCAAAAGATTTACCCCTAGCATCACTAGGGGAACGGGCCCTTGTCCGTAGACGGCCCGTTAAGAGGGAAAAGAGTGCTCCCTCCTGCACGAGGGAGCACGGGCCTTTGCACCATCTGGCAACACTGCTCAGTTAGTGTTAGTGTACCAGGGTGCCGACAGACCGACTCTATCGGCGATCGAAATCTAGCCGACCAAGTCGGTCTGTCGACGAGGACTGGCGTGTCTCTATATACATACATATAAATAGATAGATATACATATTATATATATATATATATATATATATATATATATATATATATATATATATATATATATATATATATATATATTTGTGTGTGTGTGTGTGTGTGTGTGTGATATAACAATAAATAAATAACGGCGCTCACCTACTTTCGCTCTTCCCCAAAACCACCTCCGCTAAAAAATAAAATTACAAGCTTATTACAAAATAATGTCTAAAGTTTTATTCCACATATGTCTAAAATGGCATTAGGTTAGTGTTTAGAGTAACAATCTAAAATTATCCCTAAAATATAGACGGATTTAGATAAGCTAATAGAAAGAAAACTGACAAACAATTATAAAATTACTGATTGATAGATAGACAAATAGATAGAAATAGGAAGGGATTAAAAATAATTTGTAGAGATATTTTTTTAATATATTTCAATTTGATAATATAATTTGGCAACGGAGATCTGCATTGACCCTTGCGCCTGCGCATTGCCAGTACCACCGCCCAGCGGTCAATTTACTCAGTTTGGCTTCCTCTAGCATATTTTGCATTCCGACCAATATCAAGAATATATCTGATGTTGTATGGACTATGGAAGGTTATTAGATTTTATTATTGGAGTGTGTTGAGTACTGTAGGGTATCAGAATATTTATAAGGGTAACTTGTGTAATTTAGTTATGTTCGTTGGTGTTAAAGTGATCAAGAGAGAGTATATGGATTTAGCTGAGACTCAAAGGCATGTTTCGTTCTTTCAAACATAGGATTATTATTTATTGATTTTTTTGAGGTCGAGGATAAGGCATCAGTAAAAATTATTCAAAATACTCCATGTATGCTCTATCAGTCCTACCTAGTGGAACACGGCTCCCATACCACACGGGGTGACATGGCAGCAGTAGCCAGTGGAGGGCACGTGCCCACCCATGCCCCCCGTAGCTACGCCACTGTTTATAGCTCATAAATATTATGTTTTGAGGATTTTAAAAAAAATGATGGCCTACGTATACTGACTTACTTTATCAGTGCATTTTGGCTGAAAAAAAATTGAAATTGTATTTTGTTTTCTGATCTTTCACCAACTATTGTATTAAAATTATCTTATATAAAACTTTTTATAATTTAATTAAATTTATTTCAGAAATATTGCAAGTACCAATACAGTATGTATATGTGTGTGTGTGTGTGTGTGTGTGTGTGTATATATATATATATATATATATATATATATATATATATATATATATATATATATATATATATATATATATATATTATAGAGTGCGTCTTCCGATTTTTTACCTATATCTGCTGAATTTCTCTCTCAATTTTCGCCTGAAACTTCCTCTGCACCATCTGGCAACACTGCTCAGTTAGTGTTTTGCCGTCAGCGTCTGCGGTGGGGTAGGAGTCTAGAATACTTGGTAGAGCGTGTGACTGTCTGGGATTCAAGGGTGATGGTTGTCAGTGTAGTAGAGGGAATCAATGTGCCCACACTTAGTATGAAGAGGTTTCCGAGCACTGGTTCATAACGCCGAGTTGTTATAATGGAAATCACGTCAGGCAGCAACAGGCATTCATTCACAGCACACGCGGAAGGTCGACGCAGGACGCTAACACCAAGGAACCTTCGCCACCCCAGCAAGCAGGCTGTCGTGGTAAGCCTTTGAAAACCTTTGTTATGTATTCTTTCAACATTATTTGACACGCACCATTTGTATGAACACTTGCCAAATCTGATCAAGACCTTCCGTATATATAGGTCAATTTATATATATATATATATATATATATATATATATATATATATATATATATATATATATATATATATATACAGGTAGGAATCAATGCATTAAGGAATAAGTTTCGTATGTATGGGGCTCCCGTGGTCCCGTGGTAGAGTCTCCGCCTTGCGCTTCGGCGGGTTGCTAGAGCGTGGGTTCGAGACCAATCAGGTGCCATGGGGGTGGAAAGGTGGTGTTTCGTATATGTGGGTTGGAGGGACGGGTAGGCTATGTACAGATCGTACAGTCATAGGACACAAGTGTTGACACGGTTTCCAAAATGTTTCGGACGCCGCTAGCGAAAGCCGGCAACTATCCAGCAGAGCTACATTCGAGTTAAACGTGACGTATGTGTGTGTGTGTGTGTGTGCAAGGACCAAAGGGTGTTTGTAGGTGTGAGAGATATTATTTAAGGATTGTTCTTACGAAACTGAGAGCATCAACTGCACGATGATTATGTTTCTTTAAAAAAATATGTTATGAATGCTCTTGTTTCCACTAGTGCACGCTCTGTAATAAGATTTTCTGCATTCCATAAGCTAAATACTTGATTGGCTTTGGTCGTCCGTGTGCATTCTGGAGAGAGAGAGAGAGAGAGAGAGAGAGAGAGAGAGAGAGATTAATTTCTCTAAGAAAAAAAGTTACTACAAAATAATAGCCTACTTTTCTTAAATGCATAATAATAATTTGGTATTCGTAAATGCAAAGTAATAGCCTAGTTCCGTAGATGCAAACGAATTGCTTAGTATTCTTAAATGCAAAATAATAGCTTTGTAATTCAATTCAATTCATAATAGCCTACTAGTTTCTTAAATGCGCCGACTGGCATGGTCGATGACGTCATTGCATAACATTGTCAAGCGAGAGTTAAATGATGGTATCATTATTTATTTTTAGACCATATCAAAAAATTTGTGCATGTTATCAATGTTTTCTTTATATTTTCTTAGCGAGGACGTTGCAGGAATGAATACAACATTTATTCAAATGCATACTAGCGTTGTAAACAGCTTTAGCTGTCAATGACTAAATTTGAACGAAATGTAAAGAGACATTTTCGTCCGCGAATTTGAAAGTTGTTATCAGTGTGCACAACTGACAAATTCATATATAATAAATTATGGAGAGTGTATATGTTGTGACATATATGAACATTAGCTTCTTTCCATGCGGTGTATATATTTTAAAGTCGGGGCCGGTGAACGAAACTCAGTGGACAGTGTGTCATCACTTGTGTCCCACGATTGTATACTCTCCGTCACCCGCTGTCCCGCCGAGTGTACGTACATACATAGCCTACCCGTCCCTCCAAGCCACATATACGAAACTTATTCCTTAATACAATGATTCCTACCTGTATGGAGTTACTGTAGAAGATATTTTTTATATGATTATATTTAGTATGCCTATGTGAATGAGCTATGTAGGAAATAATGACGGAAAGTGTGCATTACTTTATAGGTAGCCTACTATCGCTTTCAATGCTACATTGTTTTGACGGGCCCATTTTCCCTTGAATACTGGCACTATTATTATTGTACTTTGTTTCTTAGCTGATGTCATTGATGTTAGAGTGCCGTCATTCAGTTAAATTACAAATATTTTTTAATCATGAAACTAGCTAGATTATCTCAACCATATATATTTGGTACGTGGCTTTGATACAATGCATGATGTCACGGACCGCCAATCAGGTGAAGGGGGGGCGGAGCTTAGCCAGAATGGGTGAGGGGCTTCTCGGTGCAAATTGGCCAAGTTAATTTGGACAGACTATAGCTGAAGTACCCGGCGCTGCCCGGAAGAAATAAGACAAAAAAACAACAGATTTCTTATATGATAAACAATTGTATTTAACAATATAAAACAAATAATTTATCAGGTCGCCCTTTATATAGTCCACTTCCAAAGTTTTTTGGGGGAGCTGGGATGGCTAGAACTTGATGTAGTGCTCACAACTATTACAATACTCATCACAGCTATGAGGGTAGTCATCACAACTATCACAGTAGTCATGCTCAGCACCGGCAGAAAACGCTGATGGTCCCAACGTTTGGACCATTTTTGATAGTTTTTATTAAATAACTTTAAAAAAACTGTATATTTATGTCCTAATATTATGTGCCACGATTACTCGGGAGCATATTACGCCTCAAAAACATATAAAGCCTATGGGCTGGATTCATCAATCTTACCAGCCACGCCTCCAGTATCTCTCACATTTACCGGAGCGCTACCACAGCTACGGCATCTTTCAAACACGGCATTCATCAACGCTATGGTAACGCTCCGCCCGGTAACTCGCACCCTAGCAACGATTGGTTGGGCTGGATAGCCAATCACGTGCGACCTTTGATGCTGTATTTGGGCTTTCACGTGCCGTTTGTTTACTAATACACAGACTTCAAAATCAAGACATGTGTATTGTACAGAGGTAAATACTGCCTTAAAACAAATAATTAGCGTTGTGATCCCTCAATAAGATGTGTTTTTTCACGAATGAAGGCACGTTACTTGTATATTTATCTTTGAAATAAAAATATAATCGCATATACAATATTCTGCACGTTTCTGTATGTTACCTTCATAGTTTCCGTCATTTGGTGAGCATTCTGTTGTATATGGATAATAATGATGAAGGTTCGGCGACGCTAACGCCAGAAGCGCACCTCACTTTCAAAACATGGTGTCAGCTGTGAAGAGAAGGCGGCCCAATTTCTCCACCGAGGAAGTTTTAGCCCTCATCACAGGGGTGCGGCAAAGATGGCAAACCATCACAGGGCCACTGTCATCTTGCCTCAACGCTGCAGCCAAACAACGAGCTTGGGAAGCTGTGGTGGCGGAGGTCAACGCCGTGAGTGGGGTCGGGCGCAGCATGGAGGAAGTGCGCGTGAAGTGTATATATATAGATATATATATATATATATATATATATATATATATATATATATATATATATATATATATATATATATATATATATGAATGTATATATATATATATATATATATATATATATATATATATATATATATATATATATATATATATATATATATATATATATATATATATATATATATATATATATATATATATATATATATATATATATATATATATATATATATATATATATATATATATATATATACAATATTGAAATAAAATAGAAAAAAAGTACAATGTGAAAGGGGTATAGGGGGTCTGGGGTGGTGGTGTGTGTGTGTGTGTGTGTGTGTGTGTGTGTGTGTGTGTGTGTGTATATATATATATATATATATATATATATATATATATATATATATATATATATATATATTGATGTATATACGTGTGTGTGTGTGTGTGTGTGTGTGTGTATATATATATATATATATATATATATATATATATATATATATATATATATATATATATATATATATATATATATATATATATATATATATATATATATATTTTTTTTTTTTTTTCAGCGTTGATTATTTTCTTTTGTATATTCTTTTTTTCCCGTACTAAAGCCTTATTTTCTTTGTTGAGGAGTGAGATGACTTGTCCATATGTCATCGTGGCCATATCCGGATTTCGGATCCTGAGACTCCACTATTCGAACCCACTGTCATGATTGGGATCACCCTATAATATATATTGCAAAGATTTTGCTATTTTTTGCAACTCCTCACACAACATGTCACGTTTAATAGCTGAGTCCCTTCTCATACGACGACTGCAGCCTTCACTCTGCACTCACGAATCTTTAATACCACTAGCGTACTTTTAAAGATTCGTTTACGTTTTATTTTCCCGGTGTTTGTTTTTTTGTTAACTTGCGCCTTCTCTCTGCAGTTTTCTATTGTAACTTACCGATTTCTTTTAAGAGCCTACCCACAATAAAAAATATGAACTCCTCATTTAAATTTTAAAATGTAGTGCCTTTTAATTTCATGTATATTGTTTGTATTGTTTATTGTGATTTATGTCCCTTTCTCGTCCTGATGATGACTCATGAACGAGTCGAAACGTTGAAGAATCATCATATATATATATATATATATATATATATATATATATATATATATATATATATATATATATATATATATATATATATATATATATATATATATATATATATATATATATATATATATATATATATATATATATATATTATAATTAGTAAGGGAAGCAGCTGCTTGTTTAGCGTGGCGGTAGCCGTGTCCCCCGTGGCACACCCAGGCCCTGCCTGGGGAACTAGCGGTGTGGTGGCCCGCAGGGCACGACAAAGGTTGTTGCTCTCGACGCTGCTCAGCCGCCGCCAGCACCATTACCAAATTCCTCTCTCTTTCCTCATTAGTAAATTACCCGTACGTTATATATAACAGCAGCAATAGTATCACAGCTACTTCTACCATCACCCCCGCCCCCACCCCACCACCACCACCAGTCCCCGGGCACGTCAGCCAGTACCTTAGCCACCTGGAGACACTGCCTCCGTGGCTCCCTGGTTCCTACAGTGGCCAGGCAGCCAGTCAGTGGTGTGGATCAAGTGCGTCGCGCTGCTGTGTGCATCAATCTGTTGCAAAAATCTATAGCGTGTCGTCGACGAAGAATCATGTATATTCCAGTGTCAGTTAATCTTTTCAGTGGTGTTTGTGGTCATTTTCAGTATATTAATTTATTTATCTTTATATGACACAAGGAAAACACATGAGTAACGATACTGAAGGCAGTGATGGGCCAAAGATGTGAAAATATTATAACTTGATTTACGTAAATACACACACACACACACACACACACACACACACACACACACACACACACACACACACACACACACACATTCATCCATTTGTTAATTTGTTAACTTATTTATTTATTATCTATGGCACCCAGTTCTTATTTGTTGCTGTGGAACTGGTGTGCGTGTGTGTGTGTTTGCGCGTGTTTGTTTGTTTGTGTGTGTGTGTGTGTGTGTGTGTGTGTGTGTGTGTGTGTGTGTGTGTGTGTGTGAGTGTGTGTGTGTGTGTGTGTGTGTGTGTGTCATAATTTTCTTCTAATGAGCACCACTGAGTGCTGGGGATGGAACCCAGGCCCTGTGACCAGAAGTCAGGGCAGCATACCGACTGCAACTGCACCTACCTTTTCCAATGATAAGAAAAATATTTTCCTTGCTTACGTAGTTTAAACATCTTATAGACTTTTTTTTTTAATTAGAAAACAGTATGGATCTTAGCACCCTTTTTTTATGGAGTTTACGAATTATGAGTGAAATTCACATTAGCCCATTAGCCCATTTGTAGTATTTCGAATGAAAATTAAGTAAGTAGATGTGTGTGTTTAATTAACAGTATTAGAGGTTCATCTGCTCCAGCCTCGTGATAAGTTCTTCATACCAAACAAAAGTTTCATTCTGATACAGCCGAACTCCCCCCCCCCCCCCCCCAAAAAAAAAAAAAACCCAAGGAGCTGTTCCAAAGAGTCAAATGACACCCAACGTCACTGTCTATTTATTGTTTCAGGATACTGCTGCTGCTGCCTCTACTTTATGGAGCCGATGCAGTAAGTGTCTCGCAACAGTGTTATATTCAGTCGTAATAGTATAATTATCATCGTCATGTACATCTACTTCCCAATTTTGATGTCAGTTTGAAACACTTGTGTGTTCATTTTCCTTTTGCGTGGCGCTGAAATATCAGAGACTGGTCAATCTCATACGACGTGCGTATCTGTGTCGCCTTCCTGTAAATATGATTGATGATGATTGTTGGACATTTTGATTTATTTTACCTTGTTGGAATATAACATGGGAGGAGAGGTACAATTGCCTTCCCCACTACACGTGACTGTGCCATCCCATAATGCCTCACACAATTACTCCTTAAATGACACTCCTCTAAGCAGGTCTGGGCGTGAGAGAGACTTAGAAGTCCTAGTGAGCGCTGACCTCCGTCCTAGGGCTCAATGCATTCAGGCTAAAAATCGGGCAAACAGAGTACTGGGTTTCATCTCAGGGAGCGTAAGCAATAGGAGCGCTGAAGTCATCCTCAAACTTTACTTAGCACTAGTTAGACCTCATCTCGATTGTGCAGTTCAGTTCTGGTCCCCCTACTATAGAATGGATATAAAGATTTTAGAATTTGTACAGAGGAGGATGACAAAGATGATTCAGGGAGTGAGAAACTTGTCTTATGAAGACAGGCTGAAGCATTTAAGTCTACACTCTCTAGAAAGGCGCAGGTTGCGAGGAGGCTTGATCGAAGTCTATAAATGGATGAAGGGCTTTAATGAAGGGGATGTCAATAAGATTTTGATAGTTAAAGAACCAGGTAGGACGCGTGGCAATGGTTTTAAGTTAGACAAATTCAGATTCAACAAAGACATAGGCAAGAATTGGTTCACCAATAGAGTGGTGGACGAATGGAACAGGCTTGGGAGCCATGTTGTGGGTGCCAATACCATAGATACATTCAAGAAGAGGTTAGATAAAGCCATAGATGGTGAGGTAAGGCGGGGTTGAGTATACAGGAGCTGCCTTGTATAGGCCAACCGGCCTCTTGCGGACTCCTTACGTTCTTATATTCTTATGTTCTATATTGTCACGTGAGCCTAACTCGGTTGACCACGCGGTCCCGTCTTCCTGACTTACAATATGGCGAAGGTATTATGGATACCGCTTTTAGCAAAATACGGAAGTAAGTTCTTATGTTTATGATTATCCCTTTTTGTCTTTAAAAAATGTTGTTGTAATTATTTTTATTAAACTGTAAGTTTGCTTTTTTTACAGTTATATAAAACATTTCCATGCGTAATGCTTTGGCTTACTGGAGAATCTTAGATTATGTAAAGGGGAAATGATCAATTTTATAAAGTAGCTTTTTTAAGTTACAGTAAGTACCTACTCTGTATTTCAATGTATCCATGAAATACAATTTAAAGAATATGAAAAGTTTTGATGTTTCGCACACACTCATTACTACATTCTATACGTTTAAACAAGATAGCATCGAAGGTATTAAAACACATAAAATAAAATTCTTACCATACTCAACAGTCAAAACTGAATTTTCAACTTGGCAATTTTTCTGTCATGGTTTCCTATGCAAAATAGTATAAACATATTTAACATGTGTCTAAGAAAATAATGATGAAACCGTTCCATCCATTCAGTCCTAAGACCAAGGCCCGATTTACACGGTGAATATTTGATAAAAGTAACAGCAGGTCTGCGATTCAGATTTTATTTTTTGCAAACAGTTAGATGTAATGTCCAGGTCTATTATGATATTTGGTCCGATTCTATTCTGATTGGCACAGCTTCCACGGATCCAATCAACCCTCGATTTAGCCCACCTCACCCTCCCCTGTACATTGCAGCACGTGAATATCTGTACAGATCATCGGGTCAACACAAGTTCATCTCAGTACGTAGACGCACAGCACCGATTTGCAACTCACCTCTCATCCTTTTTTCTCTTGGTTGTTGTAGATGTTCATCCCGACGAGACCGCCGGAAACAGACTCAGGGCTCGGCCGGTTCGACCTCATCCTTACAAACGTGACGGAGTACTCGCCAGGGATCCTCGTCATCGGTGCCGAGCACACGGTGACGGAGCCGCAGACGCCACCTAGCGGGTCATCCAAGGAGGCGCCGTACGGGTCGTGGATGTCCCCCGTCAGCAGTGACCTGGTTGTGCAGCCCGTCAGCATCGTCGTGGAGCCGCCCAGGACCGACCCCGTGACAGGTGGGCGGTCGAATCTCGCTCCGGTAAAGTTGTATAAGTAACAGTTTGCTGTGCGTCAGGAGGGTGTGTGAAGGACCAATCTATATGTGTTTAACTATACTTGTTCTCCAGCAGGTGTTAGCGCCAATTATAGCACTCAACCCTCATTGCTTTACCTGCACTCAATCGCTTGTTTGTCTGCATCTGCTTATTATTATTATTATTATTATTATTATTATTATTATTATTATTATTATTATTATTATTATTATTATTATTATTATTATTATTATTATTATTACTATTATAACAAAATAAATTAATAACCGTCAATAACGACGACATCATCAACAATAAGAGTAACTACAGCAACAATAATAAGAACAATAGTAAGGACAACCTGGTTTTCAGGTCTCGTATTTTGGAGCGAAGAGCTGAATGGCCGCCGAGCCGTGTATCACTTCGACCCAGGTGTGTGTGTGTGAGTTTGCTCTGCCCAGCTTGGTGTCTGTCCGGCGAGTTAGTGTCTTAGTGCCACAAGCTCTCTCGGCAAACAAAGGAATCTAACCAAACATATCTAAGTTTTTTTTTTTTTTCTAATATAACGAGTTTCATTGATAACACTAGGATTCTCCTCTTTACGTTACCGAGGGTCCAAAGCCATTCATTCAGATTATAATAGCAAACCCATTTTTCCTTCCCTCTATCCTTTTACCTTTTAATACCTGTTGCAAAAATGCCTGCCGTTGCTACTTCGACCCTTTAATCTAGAAAAGATCTGTTTATGGATATATTTTTATTTTTGTCCTTTTTTGTCCTTTTTTCTTTCTTCCGGCATGCCAGCTGCATTGTGTTCCTTAGTCTTGATCACACTCCCACACAGACACACGCGAGGTCGTGCGCTGGACGGACCCTGAGTATGATGTGAGCACCCGCGTTCACGAGTACGGCGGCGGCTCCTTTACCGTCTTCAACAACACGCTCTATTTCTCCCGAGGCGAGGATGACGCAATCTACCGGCAGGACGGCCCAGGAGCTCGGCCCTCACGCCTCACGCCCATCTCCAAGAAGAGGTACGCAGACGGGATGTACAGTTCCAAGGTGAGTACGGTTTTTAAAGGTGTGGGTAAGGATGAAGCGGAATGGGTATTATGCAAAGACTGCGAGAGGAGTATTTAATGTTTTTCACCACTTTGTGGCAGTAGAAAAGTAAGGATGACAGAGAAATGAGCATTTAGTGTGGACAAAGGAAAATAAGAGGAAAGAATTGCCAGTTGAGAGACTGCGTTACAATTATTACATGAAGGCTTGTAAAAAGAGGGTCAGTTGGTGACTGGGAAGACCAAGAGACACAACCCTGAAGTAAATGAAGTGTTTGCGAATTTTAGAGATCAGTGGTTAGGGCATAGGACGAAGTATAGGTGTATCACCCACTCGGCCATCACCTTCCCGTTGTGTGGAAGGGAATCATAAAGAGGAAGAAGAAGGGAAGGAAGCCTGTGGTTGTGGTGGGGGATACAGGGGGATACATCCGAGGATGGAACAAGAAAGGGTCTCGCCTACTGGTGACAGAAAGGGGGCGCGGGGAAATGAGGGGTAAGAAGCCTGCAGCAGGAAGCTGTACTAGAGCACGGAGGAGAGAGATTCACTAACGATGGCGGGAAAGATCCCCTGGTAGCCAAAAACCATGAAAGTTTGGTCGCGTGGTTGTTGTTGTTTTGCCACTATGTTAGCTGGCTAAGTGGAAGGTTATCGGGAGGGTGGTGCTTGTGGCGGCCTCCTTACTGGACCTAAAGATTAGTACAACTTTCCGTGTTGTTATATCTTTAAAGTGCATAAGTGATTAGTTTGGGGTGGCGGTGGCTGAGTGGATAGCTTGACGGCGCCGCGTTCAGAACGACGCGGGTTTGCGCCCCGCCACAAACTGGGATTTTTCAGTCACCGCCGAGGGGCTTAAGACTACCCACATGCTGTCCAGAAGACCACCTGTCAAGCCGGACTCTAGATTCTAGGATCAAAGATGAGCTCCGGGGGGCAGCATGAGCCAATGCAAGATAGCGCCATTATAAACACTAGGTCTGCACCACAACGGATTGGGGCCGACCATCAGGCCCTATCAAGAAAGCCTACCGTCGCCACAGGCGAAAAACGTAATATATATATATATATATATATATATATATATATATATATATATATATATATATCTATATATATATATATATATTTATTTATTCTTGTACCAGCTGTAATTTACCTACTTATTGGCTGAAATTTCAGGTGTTTACGTTTTCCTTTAAGCTGCTTGCCCATTATTCATAAGTCGAAGCACTTTTATCAGAGAAAACTATTACAACCTTTCCTTTCTTCCCTCGTCTTGGGGCAGTGGAACGCCCTGTTTTTAGTGATGGAGGACCACTCGGGGGTAGAAGAAGACAACTTCCGGGAGCCAAGGAACCACATCGTTATGGTGGACGTCGCCACGGGCAAGGAGGAGGTGATCATGGAACACGCGGACTTCTTCGCCTCGCCGCGGGTCACGCAGGACGGCTCTCGGCTGGTGTGGGTACAGTGGAACCATCCCAACATGGTGCGTTCAGGCACAGCTGTTTTTTGCTGATATAGAGTAATCTCGAGCATTATTTTTATCGGGGGCGTGGATTTTTTGCCTTTCTCACCTTCTCAACATTTAAAAGCATCGCAAGTCAACTTTTAATATTTTCCAACACCTTTCACTCTTTTAATTGACGCGTCCTCAGCCGTGGGACGAAAATAAGATGTTCGTGGGGGAGCTGAACGGAGGAAGGGGCGGGGGCATGGCCATCAGCAGGTTCTTCCAGCATGGCAGGTGAGGACGCGCTGTGGTCGACTCGGGCCTTTCGCTGAAACACACGGAATATCACCTCTTTCGCATTTTCCTCTTTAATTTTTCCATCTCTTTGACGGCTTTCGTCATATTCGATTATTAAGAACTTGTAGATACAGTGACATTTGACGTATTAAATTGCATTTGATTTTGTGTTCTTTTGGTGTTGCTACGCGGCATAAATTGAAGAGCTTCAAAGTGCCTTCTTTCTTCCCAAATAGGGTAAGTGTTTAACCAAGACTTCCTCATAGTTTATAAAGTAGATATTCGGATATTTGTGGTTCCAAAATTTATCATCAAATGGGAGCATACGACGAGAGACGCGTTACCTCACTCAACTAACGACTCCACTTACGGGTTGTTATTTTTTTCAGTATGATGATGCCGTCCTTCGACCAAAACAACGAACTGTTCTACGTCCACGACTCGACTGGTTGGTGGAACCTCTACTGGGTGAACCGACGCGGATTCGAGATCAACCTGACGCCACAGTCCCAGGAGGTGGGCTGGCCAACCTGGAGGTGAGTTTCTGGGCCAGTGTTGGGAGTTCTTTACCCTGGTCAAATCCAATCCGCTAGTAGTGCCTGTTCCAAGTGGGCCAGTGTTTGAAAGTATATCATAAGCTATAGATCAGAGCCTATAGTGCCTTTTCTAAGTGGGCCAGTGTTTGCAAGTTTATTTTTTACATCCCTGACTATTGCGCCTATACAGGCGCAATAGTCCCACCATCTGACCTCTGTATCTTGTAGAAATTCCTCATACTTTAAACAAATACATCACTGTTCAACTGAGCCAACCACTCGAGTATTATTGGTACGCTTTTAAGAACATGAAACACATTTGTGACAACTCAGCAACGATTTTGCCACTGACTGTTACAAGTAGCACCGCATAAACCACTCCATCGACGAACTGTCTAGGCTCTTATTTGCCCTCATCATCATTTGGATAATAAAGCTGGTTGGGCATGCAAAATGGTCTGCTATACTCATACATGACACACGTAGCCATTTGATGAATGTTTCTCAGGAGTTTTATTATTTCCTCGATAAAGGTTTGCTACACTATACAGTAGTTCATACAATAGAATAAGTGGCCTCTAAAATAGACATCTTCCACCTTATTTTACGAAGCCACCGTGGCACTGATGTCCCATACAAGAAAATTGAATGGAAACGCCCCGCGGCGAGATGTTTCGTGATGTAGTATATTCGAGGAACCTATTTTATTGGTTGACTGGCCTTTACTCTGGGACTGAGAGTGCTGTGAAGTGTGGGGAAGGTGTTTCCGGCTTCTTCCATGTTAATTCAGGAGTGAGGCAGGGGTGCGTCATTGCTTCATCACATTTCAACACGTGCATGGACTGGGTATTAAGCAAAGTTGCAGATCAAAGTCGCTGCGGAGCTGCTCCTCGCGTAATCGCTAGAAGTCCTGGTGATGACTCTCTTTTAAGTACCTCATGAGGAGGCGAAGCCTCTTGAACTGAAGGACTCCTAGGCCAAAACCAAGGTCCAATCGTTTGAGGCTTGCTGGATGATACAGTTCAGTATGTCCATTCTTGTGGTGAGAATGTCGAAGTCACCAAAAGTTTCAAATACCTTGGTACATAGTGCATAACAATGGTGGGTCTCACCAGGAAGTCACTCGACGGATAGGCCTGGTCCTCGGTGTTAAGGACTCGCTCAATACGACTATATGGTGAGTAGTAAAAAATCATGACACACAGACCAGTTAATCGATAATCACCCAAGTATGACCCCCGAAGGCGAGGCGACCCACCCGCCAGGACAGGGACGTGGCGGCTGCACGCTCCAGCCACACACCCCTTCCGCCTTCCCCCCCTCCAGGTTAGAGCATGCGGGGGGCGCGAGCGTGGGTGGTAGTCAACGCCCTCGCCGCCCGCCCTCGCCGCCTACCGCTATGTCCGCCGGCGAGTGAGTGAAGCGATGCACCCCCGGGCGTATGCTACCCATTAGTTAGTTAGTACTGTTTTGCGTACACACCCTAAGTAGTTGTAGGTGAAGAGTACCAGGAATGTCTCAGTACACACATTTTTAACTTCATTTTACAACAAAACTGTTTTTACCTCTAGGATGTAGTTTGTCATGTGGCTAACGCCTTTCCCTCTCCCTCCCCCCTCTTCTTCCTCCTCCTCCCCTTTCCCTTTCCCCCTCATCCTTCCCTCTCCCCTCCTCCTTCCCTCTCCCCCTCCCACAGACTCGGGCGCCAGGCGTATGACGTAAATCCCCGGCTTGGTGCGAGAGAGGCTGTTGTTATCTGTGGTCACGTGCGTATTGTTGTTGTTGTTGTTGTTGTTGTTGTTGTATGTTTTTTATTCTGAATTTTCTTTACATTAACTTAACATGTCAACATTTTCTTCGGGGGGGGAGCAAGTTTTGTGCTTTTTTTCATTAAATTTCTCAGCGTTGCATGTGTTTTTTATTTTTTATAGTTTCTTTTATTTTTTATTATTTGCTTAATTTTGTTTATTGTATGCTCTTTTTAGTTTAGCTTTAGTTAGTTTCTTCGAGGTTTGCAGATATCTGTTAACCTAGAGCCAGTAGCATTTTTAGTGTGATTCCCAGATACACGCATGTACTTTTAATAACCTTGCATCAGTGTTTGAACGTCTATATATATTGTTTAATATTCTCAATTATAATCATTCATACATTTTCATAACTATGCAACAGATCAGCAAATTATTAAATTTGTATTGAAAGACTATTGGTTAATGCCACGATTTTTTAACAAATATATATCTTCTTAATTTATTCTGTAAGTGACAATCATTCGAACGTAAAAAAAAAACGAAGAAATTATGTAGTCTTCCGTCACATCAGAAAGTGTAAATTCACCTAGTCGTAAACCTGTTATCTTGATCACGTGACTGCCTCTTGATCACCTACTCATGGAGATAACAGCATGACCCACAGCACGTTTACACTCCCTGAGGCCGACCAGCGTTTATCAGTGGCTTTCCGCAGGACCTGACCGTCGTGGACCTGCGCAAAAAAGAGCGTCGCATTATCAAGACAAGCTACACGAGCTACAGCCTCGGCGTGGCGTACTCCAAGGCCGGGGACAAGGTATTGAACGCACCCACTCCCGATCGAGATGAGGAAATGACAGTGTATTAGATAAGTAGATAAATGAATAGATAACCAGTAAGGTATATTATTAGGCAGATAGATAGATGGTCAGGCAAATATAGTTTAATAATTAGATTGATAGATTGAAAAACATAGACATAAAGAGAGAATGATACACGAGTAGAGATAGAAAGACAGACGGATAGATTGATGGTTTGAAGTTTGAATGTTCGACAATTGAAAACACTTCTTGTAGATTTGGATGGTAATATATAGTTCAGGGACGAAGGAAGGCACTCAAAAGAATAATCATGATATTGGCTGACAAAAAAACATGTATGTTGTAGATTCAGTTGTCGCTTCAGGCACACACGGTGGTTAAGGAGTGATGTGTTTGTGTGTGGAAGGTGAGCATGCACGTATTAGAGGAGTGCTGCGTTTGTGGCAAGTGTTCATGGTGATTAAAGGAGTGACGAGCCTGTGTGTGGCAGGTGTATACAGTGGCAGGTGACGGGACTCGGCGGCCTCGCTTGGTGGAGGTGGAGGTCAGCTCGGGTCACGTCAGGAACGTAGGCGGGGCGCCAGAGGACGGGCTGGAGGAGGGCTACATCAGCACGGCGCGCCTCTTCCAGTTCCCCACCACGCAGGGAGACTTTGCCTACGGCTGCCTCTACACCCCGAAGGTCAGCCTGGAAGAACTCATTCGCACTCCTACAAGAAAGTCGCTATTTCTTTGTTGACGTTGACAGTTATTGCTTTAACCCTAGAACGCTAACCATGGGTATGAGGTACCGAAGCGAATGACGTCATTGCCATTGTGTATGGTTCCGGTGCTCTGAGGGTACCCACCTCCTCAGTAGCTTCATGTGCCCCTTGACAGTGTGGGGGGTCATCGTTCTCTCTCTCTCTGCTCTGTTTTGTTGTTTGGTGCTACCTTCGGTGCAGGCATGCCATAGTTTGTGAGTGTTGTACATGTCCCTTGGATGTTGTTTTAGTTTTTTTTAGTGATGTGCAGTGGATGTGATGGACCAGATGAGGACCTGGGAACCAAGTTTGGATAGTTTTTTTTTTGGATTTTTTTTAAATTTTTTTTTTTTTAAAATTTTTTTTTTTTTTTTTTTTTTTTTTTTTTTTTTTTTAGTTTTTTATTTTTCTGATTTTTCTTTTCTTAAAGTTTTATACAAGTTCAGTTCTTCTTCCCTTTAGTGAAGAGTCCAAACAAACTTATTTATTCCAATTTTATTTTATTATTAATTTTATTTGTTATTTTATTTATTTAGTTTGATGCCCATGGTTGTGGTTAGTGAGGGTTAAGGTAGATGAATAAGTAAGCGGAAGCCTTTCGCTCCCGACATGATCTTGATAAAGCACATAATTACTAATTTCGTAATTTAGATAAAGTAGCTAACCTCTTTTCATAAGGACCAAGATGTAAAAATGATGAAACATTACAACATTCTTTTCCAAAAGTAAACGTTTTTTTACGTAATACTGGCACTGATTAGAATGCTATATTGTGAAGTGTGTGTGTGTGTGTGTGTGTGTGTGAGTGTGTGTGTGTGTGTGTGTGTGTGTGTGTGTGTGTGTGTGCCTAAGCGCCGGACTTGAGGAGCCTCCTGGACGACCCCAACACATTAGTGACGCAGATGTATTTTATCTATAGTGGCTACCGTGATGCATGACTCTTGCTTGACCCATGCTGGCCCTCGGCGCTCCAGTTGACCGAAGTCGCTGAAGATAGGGTTGAATGAAGATCCGGGCAGCATGTGGATAATCTTCCGCCACTCGGCGATGGTTGAAAATTGTCAGCGTGTTTCGGTGAGACTCGAACCTAGGTCAAAAGGCTCACCCACGCCCGCATGTTGACGATCTTACGACCACCTCCCCGGAGGTGTGTGTGTGTGTGTGTGTGTGTGTGTGTGTGTGTGTGTGGGTGGGTGGGTGTGAAAACTGTGAACTTATATGTGCGTCTTGCAGAACAAGGACTACCATGCTCCCCTCGGCACGCATCCCCCCCTGCTGGTCAAGGTTCACGAGGGTCCCACCGGCGCCGCCTCCACTACCCTCAACCTCAACTACCAGTTTTTCACCTCGCGGGGCTTTGCCATCCTGGACGTTGATTATCGCGGCAGTACCGGCTACGGCAAGCTGTACCGTAACAAGCTGAACGAGATGTGAGTCCTTCCCACTGCTGGCAGCGACTTCACCCGTGTTAGAGACGGATGCAGTGCTAATCAGTAGGCTACTTCTGGGAATGCTTTGATCATTTTAGCTGTCGAGGGTCATTTACGCAACATCCATCTGCCTTCCTCACGTATAAAGCTCTCTGACCTCCATTTGATACTATCAGTTTTATTCGAAGTAACTACTCAGCTTCTTTACTTCCATTCCTCCACCACCACAATTCCTGAATGACCAAGGAAGTAGGCCCTTATCTTATGGCCAGGTGTGTGCTGCAGGTGGGGCGTGTACGACGTGGATGACGTGCTGGCCGGCGCCTCGCACCTGGTGGAGAAGGGACTGGTGGACGGGGCGCGGCTCAGCATCGACGCCAGCTCGGTGGCGGCGTACACCATGCTGTCCGCCCTCACCGTCCCGGGCTCCATCTTCAAGGCGGGTAAGGCAACTCCTCAAGCCACTCATCCATCCCCACCCTTCCCTCATCTCACTATCATACACACACATAGACATAGACATAGACACACGGGGCAGGATAGACAGGAGACTTCCTATCTAACGGTTTTGAAGGCTCAAGGCATGTGCTTTTAGCACACCTTAAGGACAATAGGAGGCACTCCATCAGGTCCATAAGCCTTCTGAGAGTTGAGGCCAGAGAGGGTATAGTAAACATCATTATGAAGAATCTTAATAACAGGCATAAAGGAGTCAGAGGGGGGATGAGTAGGAGGAATATACCCAGAATCGTCCTGGGTGGAGTTCTTACAGAAAGTTTGAGCGAAGAGTTCAGCCTTAAAGATAGATGAGACGGCGGTAATGCCGTCAGGGTTAAATAATATAGTCAAGTGGATCTTATGCCTGTCCGTCAGGTGCCAGCTACTCTGGCGTGTCAGACCCCGAGACAATGGCCACCAACGCTCACAAGTTTAAGAGAAACTACATGGAGGCGCTGATCGGCAACCTGGACCGCCACAAGGACCGCTACGTCACCAGGTCACCGCTGCGAAACTACGAGCGCCTGGAGGTGCCCATGATCTTCCTCCACGGTGCCGAAGATAAGGTGAGGCCCCGCTGCTGACGCGTGTGCCCGTGATTAGCTTGAGTGCAATGAGTGCGTGTCCATGCATGCCCTTTGCGTGTATCTGTTACCAGACCTACCTTTACGTGTTTAATGGGTGTTTAACTTTAATGTAATGTTTGTGTTTGACCTTTATATAATGCGTACTTCCGTGCTTGGTCGTAAATTCGTAATTTGTAATTCGTAAATTCGTATAATGATGTAACTTGTACGAACGAAAACAGTATATTTGAAGTCGCCTCAGAAAACTGGTCATAAATTGCACCATTAAACCCACTGTGAAAAAAACCCGCTCCATGAAATGCCCTCATCACAGCGTTGCTCCTCGCAGGTGGTGCCGCCCGAGCAGGTGCGTGACATGTACGAGCTGGTGCGTAGTAAAGGCCTGCCCGCCGCCTTTGTCGTCCTTGAGGGTGAGTTGCATCCCTTTTTTTTTGTGAGTTGTGTTGTGTTGTGTGTATGAACCCATTTTTAGAGATAACTCCACAGTCCAGCGCAAACCAAACAAGACAGTCCTTTACACTCCATAATTGTTAGGTTTTCTACTCACCACCAGATGCACTAAAGATTTTCTGCGTAGTTCCTTCAAATTTCTCAACTTAAATATGAACGCCAAACTATACAGGGAATTTTCGAAGTCTTTGGTATTGGTTTGGGAGCTTACTAACCCATCACGGCGAGCTGTGATAGTGGCCCTTAGTCTTCTGTTACCTCAATAGAAAGATAAACACGCTCTCGAAAGTGTATGATAGACTCCAAAATAGAAGGTTGGCTCTCTTATACATATTTGCTTTCCTTCGTTTTAAATGTCATAAATAAGCCTGGCTCAGGGGGAAAACTATAACTTACAGGGCCGTGTTACACTTTTTTTCTCATTACGTCTGGGCTGTGATGTAAAGGTGTAAATTCTATAGACATTTGGATTGCATTCATTTATAAAAACAGACCCGTACTTATGCAGACCACCCGCCAGCCTTGAAAATATACAGATACAAGTCAGTCGAATGTACTTGCCTGATGTGGATATGTGATGATAAGAAATTACATCATAGACTTCAGCCAACAAAGAGCAGCCCGCACTCCATCCCTCTGACCACCTCTGAGTCTGCAGAGTTTGAGAGGCCCATCATTGCCTCTGACCCTCCTCTTTCACTCCTGCCAGGTGAGGGCCACGTGATCACACGCCCGGAGTCGCTGAAGAAGGCGTTGGAGGCAGAGTATTACTTCTTCGCCAAGGTGTTTAATTTTACCTCTCCTGCAATCGCCTCTGACGTGAGTATTGATGGAAGTAAAAGTAACAATAGTTGTTGTGATGGTTATTGTCTTAGTAGTAGTAATAGTTGTTGTAGTAGTTACGAGTGTAGAAATCACTAGCAGTAGCTGTAAGGGTGGTAGCAGTAGCGGTATTAAAAGCGCTGAGGGTGTTGTAGATGTTCCCAGAATATCATCAATACTAACTCGTGTCCCGACGTAATGGGTTCTTTATCCACCACAGGCTCAAGAGCTAAAGAGGCTGAATTACGCTTAAGCAAAGCACAATTTAGCGTAAACATCTAACATTTCATTAGTTGTTGACAACTGTCATCACAAAGTCAATGAGCATCCTTTCAGTGACCATGTGTCAGGCCCAAAGACAAGACTTTATTGCCACCTGATTGTTTTTTTATGTTTCCCGGAAGGTGTTAGCGCTAGTCAAATTATGTTTTTCTTTTGCAACTGCTGAAAATTTTACAGACGAGGAAAAGTGATGAGCACGGAGACTCTCGAAGCTCGTAGAGGGAGAATGCCATCGTTTTTGTTTACAGCTGTTCACAGTGCGAGGGGTGCTCCAGCCAAGACTTGTTTCCTTCTTTAAAACTTTCGCATTGTGTACATATATTCATTTCACCGGGAATAACGTAAGAAAGTATACATTAATTCTCATGTACTTGTGATTATCATCGGGAATGCCAAAAGCAAGCTATTCAACTCGTTCCCCAGACTTAATGGACTTTGAAGACAAAATGAACCAAAATACTGTTTCAGTACATGGCCTGAATGAGGGAACGAGGGAACGAGGTCATAAATCATTTTTAAAAAGCGATGTGAACCTCCTACAACACGCAATAGGCGCACCTGACAATCACCAAATGGGGGGGTACAAACTTGGCGGAGGGACTTTTTTGGCAGCCATAGCCGGTAACGGGCTAAAGAGTACCCTATGCAGATGTTTTGTTTTTGTTTATTAATGATCCACAAGACATCCTAGAGTTAAATCAAAGTATGTGCTTATCTTTGTATTCATTCATACACACACTGGTAATATTTATGTGGTGTCTGATTCACTTGTTTGAGTGAAATTCTATTGTGAAAAAACAGTCACATATTCGTGTCACTAGTAAAAATGAAACTCGTAATGAAAGGTTTGTCACCATGAAATATACACAAATAGATAAATATGTAAGCTCACGAAGTCATAATAAGTGACATCACCTGCTTTGCGCAGAAAAAAAAAAGCTATTTGTGGTATCTGACACCCGCAAAATGGCGTTAAGGCTGGCACGGGCCTGCGGGCTACAGCCTCAACGTTGCCAGATTGTCGTACTCAGCTGATTATACTTCCCGACTTCCTACCCCCAAATTGTCTTCTGGGCTCCAATAACGAAACTAATTTATAGTTATCGTTAAAAGAGTTAGATCCTGATGTTTCTTGGCAATAGTTAGGCGTCAGAAACCAATAAATACTGTGCTCTGAGTACGATGACCTGGCAACGGTGGCTATACGTATTTTCATATTATTGTTCTGTCGTTTATTCAATGTTCTGTTCAAGAAAAAGAATACCCATAATTTTAGTTAGTTTTTGGTTATAAGGATTCCTTACGAAATACAATTATAACATTACCTTCTACTAGTTAGGAAACGTACTGAATCCTGGATCGGCTACAGTGATGTTAGGTGCGTCTAATAGTTTACGTTTTGCTATACATACGAAAACAGTTTCAACCGTGATTATATATATATATATATATATATATATATATATATATATATATATATATATATATATATATATATATATATATATATATATATATATATAGATATATATATATATATATATATATAGTTTGTCAGACTGATCGATGCTGCAGCCACCGCAGGGCACCTTACAGTTACTGCAAACGAATATTAAGTTAGTCTGAATAATCTAGAACATTAATGGTCCTGTGGCTTAATATTTGCAGTTCAAGAGTAGATTTCATATTCTGAAACTGCAGCAATTTTAATCTTTAAATTTCCACTGCAGATCACAATAGACAATATTGACGTGTGGACAAACGAGGAATGAGAGCCACCGAGGACGTCGGCCGCCGACTGGACACAATAAACGGACTGGTGCGTCTGCCTCACTCTGGGCGCCTCTTGAAGCTCTTAGTGCGGCAGGGACTGTTTTTCTTTGGAAATGCAATCGAAACTAATAATTAAGAAAACAAATTTAAAGATGTGCAACAGTTTCATTTAACCTAATCGGTGGGTGGACAACTGCAACCTGCAGTTGGCAATGTGTTTCGCAAAAGATTCAAATGCCCAGAAAAGACGAGGCGCCGTTGACCAGCCATGGCAAAAGTGGATCAAATAGAATTATTTTCTTCATGGTACAGCGAGTCACAAACATTCGCACACCCTTGAAATCGGTGAAATGCAGTGTGAGCAAAAGCCGAGGACACCCGCCTACCCCTACGTGAAACTGGTTCACGGTTTCGTCTGGAGTTTCACATTATAACGTCCTTGAAGGTGGGGGATTGTTTCAATAATGACCACATTTTTAACATCGGCAAGTACGGAACGAGTAGGCATTATTTTGTCTGGTTTCCTTCATCACAATTTGTTCGACCATGTCCATTATTCAAGTACATCAATGGCTAAACGATAGCCTGGACTTATGTGCCTCCTCGTGACAAAGTGGTTGATAGAAGGCGAGTTGGATTTATCGGAATAGTCAGACATGGTGCATTTAGTTTATCTTTGGTTTATTTACACATACACACACACACACACACACACACACACACACACACACACACACACACACACACACTTATGCTCACAAGTACATTGAACAAAGTAAACTGGAGGCTGCAGAACGTTTGATCTCAGACCTTGCTATCATTTCCGATTGGGGTAAAAGGAACCTAGCCTTCAATGCCTCAAAAATACAATTTCTGCACCTATCAACTCGACACAATCTTCAAAACACCTATCCCCTATTCTTCGATAACACTCAGCTGTCACCTTCTTCAACACTAAATATCCTCGGTCTATCCTTAACTCAAAATCTCAACTGAAAACTTCACACCGCCTCTCTCACTAAATCAGCTTCCTCGAGGTTGGGCGTTCTGAATCGTCTCCGCCAGTTCTTCTCCCCCGCACAGATGTTTTCCATTTATAAGGGCCTTGTCCGTCCTCGTAAGGAGTATGCATCTCACGTGTGGGGGGGCTCCACTCACACAGCTCTTCTGGACAGAGTAGAGTCTAACGCTCTTCGTCTCATCAGCTCTCTTCCTCTTACTGATATTCTTCTACCTCTGAAATTCCGCCGCCATGTTGCATCTCTCTCTCTCTCTGTCTTCTATCGATAGTTTCATGTTGACTGCTCTTCTGAACTTGCTAACTGCATGGCTCCCCCAATCCCGCTGCACACGATTTTCTACTCATGCTCATCCCTATACTGTCCAAACCCCTTATGCAAGAGTTAACCAGCATCTCCATTCTTTCATCCCCTTCACTGGTAAACTCTGGAACAGCCTTCCTTCGTCTGTATTTCCTCCTGCCTATGACTTGACCTCTTTCAAGAAGAGTGTATCAAGACACCTCTCCACCGGTAATTGACCTCTCTTTTGGCTTTTTTGGGGAAGCGGCGAGTAGCGCCCGTGAGCCGTCTCCTTTGATGTAAAAAAAAAAAAAGTCCCCGCCCACCCACACCACACCCTGGCCAACCGACGCCCGCTGAGGAATCTAGAGGTACCAATAGATGGGAATCGTCAGTAAAATTTGGAGGGAAAAGTTAAGAACATCAAGGTGAATGTCAAGACGCTTACATTGGCGTGTGTGTGTGTGTGTGTGTGTGTGTGTGTGTGTGTGTGTGTCTGTATATGTGTCTGTGTCTGTGTCTGTCTGTCTGTTTGTGTGTGTGTGTGTGTGTGTGTGTGCGTATATATATATATATATATATATATATATATATATATATATATATATATATATATATATATATATATATATATATGTATACATATATATATATATATATATATATATATATATATATATATATATATATATATATATATATATATATATATATATATATATATATATATATATATATATATATATATATATATATCATGGCACTTTACAAAACATGATTGTTCCTAGAAGACCACACCTGAACACACATCGTGCTGCTAGAGGTGAATGCGGTCATGAATCACTGAGACGATTATACTTCTGATTATATATTAGATAGAGAGGAGTAAGAGGTGCACCTCACCTCACGCGACCCTTGTGTTCGTTTTTGTCTCTGGATGATGACAACAAGAAGCAGACCACCAAGCTCACATTCATCGGCAACACGCTGCTGAGGAAATTCTCCTTCTGCAGCACGGAGGTGAAGTTGGAGCTCGTATTCAGGAGCCACTGCTACTCTCTCTACTGCAACTCGCTGTGGTCGCGGTATAGGGCTGCCTCCATGAGCCGTCTTAGGGTCTGTCATAACGACATCCTCAAGCGGCTTCTGGGGCTTCCTAGATGGACTAGCTCATCCTTGGCCATTACCGGGCACGGGATGAACTGTCTTTCTGTGCTGCGTCACCACGCCCCGTACAGTATGACGGGGAGAGTGGAACAATCTGGGAATTTCATCATCACCTCCGTCTGACAGAGCTCGGCCTATGTATGTGGAATTGTGGATCTATGCGGCGGGAGTGGCCGGGCCTTCTGTACGTGTAGATTGTGCATAAGTGTGCCGTGCACACGCATATATAATTATAAGGTATCAATTAGTTAAGCGTTATGTGTCTCCTTCGATCTCGTTCGTTTTCTTGTCCTGTTTATCATATATGCCGTTGGGCGAAATAAAACTTATTATTATTATAATTATTATTATTATTATTATTATTATTATTATTATTATTATTATTATTATTATTATTATTATTATTATTATTATTATTATTATTATTATTATTATTATTATTATTATTATTATTATTATTATTATTATTATTATCCATTTCCTTTCCTGAGACTCGGTCAGTGTCCATGTCTGTGATCCATTTGTCATGACGAAGAGAGCGCACAGATTGAAACCGTTCGTGTTCAGCACAACGGTAGAGCCTCTTAATGTTATATGAGTTGTGTATTATAGTTTGTTTTTTTAATGATTTGGCCCTTGGTGTGTCTCTTGCCATAACGAAAGGGAGCTACATTTAGTACGTATGCGTTAATGACGTGAAAATGGACCGTTTGGATTTCTATTATCTTGATTCAATGATGTTGAGTTGTCTTATTGCCCAGAATTTTGTGTATGCGCGAAGCTCACATGATTCTTTTTTTCTTTACAACAACTACAAACTCAGCAACAAATGCTGATTTTTAGCTGTCTCCCAATGGCCAAACGTCATTTATGCTCTCACGAGTCCAACATTTCTACTTTTTGCTGCGAATAACTTTAGCAACAAAGGTTAGGATCAATCTCGAGAGATCCTCATGCAGACCTTTACTGCCAATAGAGGTATGGTTCAGGTCGACCACCAGCGCACATCAAAAGAGCCTGACAAACATTGCGCGCGCCCACACACAATAAAAAAAACACACCTCTCCATTTCCTGGTGTTGGAGGAGTGCCCCAAGAAACAGATTATGTCAAGAGCCTCTGATATGGACACGAGTATTGCGTCTCGGCATGAGATACAACGAAACTTTCCTCCTCTATAAAGATTTTAGTAAAAGTCACTAAACTGCGTCGCTCTGGAGGCTGCGACACGCGGCCCTTTTGGAATCAGCAAAAGGATGACACTTCCGACCTTGCAAGAGTCTACTCCAGATAAGTTGACGGAAAGCAGATTGGGAGAGTTTTTAGATGTATTGATATGACGGGAGAATGCATGAGCTGAAATAATTAAATGCATACTTAAGAGATTTGTGAGGCGGATTTCGGTGCATGATCACAAAAACTCCGTCAAACTATCGGTCTTTTTCCGTCAGAGAGTACGACGCAAATGGTTCCTATCGTAAACACCGAGATGGACACCCAGTCGTCCAATGATGACAACCGCATAAAAGGATAAGATAATATTGGAAATTAACCTTTATGATGCGTGTTATCAGTTACCAATCATTCGGAATCATTTGGCCGCGCGGCAACACTGTCTGTCCAAGTTACATAACTTTTTTTCTTCTACTTCGTTGCGATATTTTCTTTTCTCGGTCGAGGGTTGTTTACGTGTGTCCTCAGGGGATGCGTTTCTGCAGCCGTGGCCGAGCTCTGGTCCTGCCTTGAGGCCAACTGCCGCGGTGTTTAGCTGCCTGGCGTTGTTTGACTCCAGCCATGACACCCCTCCCATTACACTCCTGACGACACACACACACACACACACACACACACACACACACACACACACACACACACACCCTACCGGTAGCTCAGTGGTTAAAGCTCTGCGCTTCTAGGCTCGGGCCTAGCAGGCGGAGGTTCAGGCCAAGAATTTCCGCCGTAAAGGAGTGGTTACTGTCCTCCCTTGAGTAAATAGGAGGGGGAGATGAAGTGTGAAAACACATAAAGGATTACATGAACATTCCATGAAGGCTGAGAGTCGATCTGTGCTAGGCTATCATCAGTAGTACCTCCATCCTCCCAGCCAGCAGTGCCGAGCAATATAGAGAAACCAAGTAAGAGGGAGAAAATGTTTGTGCACTATTTTCTTAACCCTCATTTTCGTATTCTTGTGCTTGCATTGCAGTTACAAATTTATTCCGATGCAATGCAGAATTTCCTCAGGAAGACGAAACTGGCCTCAGTTTGTTTGTTTTTTCATGTCAGATAGTAGTGTCAGCAAATCGGGTAGGAGTGAAGTGTGTGCAGTCGTTGGCTTCAAGCAGTGGCGGCACCAACGCCGTGTGTCCCGGAGCCAGCCTCAGACTATAATTTGAACTGTTTGGAAAGGTCTACTTTAACAGTTCACCGACTCGCCACGTGTGGCACTGCCTGTACAGATACTAAGGTCAATTGGAAATGTGCCCACGAGCCATCCCTGCTTGCGTTGTGTGCTGGAGCCTGCATCGTGCAGCTCAACTCTGGCTGCCAGTCACGGGCTCACGGCGCCACGGTGTGTACAGGAATGAGTCTGCATGCAGGGTTGTTGCGAAGGGTTTGGTGGGGTTAGTGAGAGAGAGAGAGAGAGAGAGAGAGAGAGAGAGAGAGAGAGAGAGAGAGAGAGAGAGAGAGAGAGTAATAATAATAATAATAATAATAATAATAATAATAATAATAATAATAATAATAATAATAATTCCCCAGCCAGTTGGCGGCGCGCCAATATTTGTTATGATGACGCTGACATCCTGCTGCCTCCCAGTGCTGCTTCTCATGGCACAAGTTGCTGAAGACAGAGTTGATGGAGTAATTTTAGAGCATTCATCCGACCTTTCTTTTCATTATCTGCCGGTACAAAGCTTTCCATCATATTGGTTGATAGATTCACACCTTCCTTGCCACGCCCGCAATATCTCTGACGTTCCTTGGGCAGAGTGAAGGAAGCGTCTTTTCCTTTAAATCAACGCTCGGTCATGTTTAATTAAACATCTTTCCATTTTACTATATTTTTCATCCATGTTTCATAATCTACCTATCTTCTATTCTCCATTCTAAATTGTTGGAGTTCATACAGCTCTGACATTTGACAGGCACGAATTAGTTGCAGTATTGACACATTCATTATTTTTAATTTGTCTACCCAAATCGGATATTATATTTATTTTTATTGTTTTATCGTCTGTACATGTTAGAGCTATTGTATCTTTCTGGACACCTTATCGCCTCGAGACGCGTCCAGCTAATATTAAACCCACTTTTTTAAAGATATTAGCTTTTAAGGACCTGATAATGCGATACCGGAACGGGTCTGCCTTCAACTGACGACCATGTTGCGTCCTTGACCTCAACGAACCTGCTCGCAGATTTACTTGTAACCATTTCATCTCCATTACAGTCTATTGGACAATTATTCGGCCTGAAAGGTTCCACGACATACACCGTTTACGATGTTGCTGCTGTACCGATATGGCACTAGATGAAGTTAGTGTTTCATCATATGGCTATAAGTTATCGGCCAATAAACTTTAATTTTGTGTCTAAATATTTCCTGCGAATCAGAGAATTTATAGCACAAACAAAATGCGCTTGGATGAAGGGTCAAGTTGTCTCAGACCCTTATCAAATGGTATTGTGCTTCGCTACCTCCCAGCACACTACTCCTTTTAACATCAAAGGCTTTTTCTGCATGGTAGGGACACTTTTACATATTACAGGTTTGTTATAAGATTTTAACAATCAGTTTTAAGTAATTTATATTAGTAGTATGTAACTGTCATTTGTTTAACATACACTCCCTTTGTTTTTTTATTCAGTTCCCAAAAATATTAATATATTTTTTGTAACATTGAGTATAGAATATAATATGCTGCGTTAATATTATGAATATTGTTATCACTAACGCGGCTGATACACTTTACGTAACTTTCATTAACTCCAGCTGATTGTCATCCCTACGGTAAGAAATGTGATGGCCAAATACCTGATAGTACCATTACCTGTCTTTAATGGTGACCTTGACTCTCCCCTCGCTAACGGGGTGGAGGAAGGGCGAATAAACAATGATAATCACGTAACTCAAGAGAGAGAGGAGAGGCTTGGGGGTAGAGGAGGGCGTTGGAGGTAGGCAACGGGAGGTGGCGACGCGGGTCCACCTCGGCCCACGGCTCACTCGAGGAACACAACCTCCGGCGAGTGGAAGGAGGAGCGCGCGGGTTACCTTCCTCAGAGTCAAGACGTCGCGTTGTCACCGAAGCATCAAGTGTGGGCAGGAACACCGAAACTGTTTAGGGGAAAGGTTAGCCCGGGTATTATTTTGTTTTTAGTTAGGGAATGCTTGATCCGAATAATATGTCATTGAAGTGTTGCCAAGGGGAAAAGACTTTACCTTTCTCTCTCAGGAAAGGCAAAAACGTTCGTTAAAGCCTAAATTCGTTATTTTGAGGTCCACAAAAGCGGAAGGAAATGATACAGTTGAAGGGCTTTGTCTGTAGACTGGACACTAGATATACTAACTGTAGGCAACCTTCGAATGAGAGAAAAACGCTCTCACCAAGCTAATCTGTTACCAGCCCAGTTATGAAGGTGGAGCAAACATGACAAGACTAGGATGTGGTTTGCCTTGACTTGTTTTTACTACTAATGAGACAAACTCACACACACACACACACACACACACACACACACACACACACACACACACACACACACACACACCGCTCCGGTGACTCAATCGGTAGAGCGCTGTGCTGCGAGGCTTAACGGTCTCGCGGCGGTTCGAGCCCCACTCAGGCCGGATTATTTCGGTTGACTAGGAGTGGTTACTGTCCCCCTTTGAGCAAGGGGGATGGGGTGTGTGGTGTGTGAGGTCCTGGCAGTGCCAAGATTTACATAGATTTACATAGAAAATCAGACCACACAGACCCCATGGTTCAGACTAGGTGGTCTGTCCTTAAACCTAAGTGATTTTACATTAATCAGAAGGATCCAAAACGTTGCATTTCTACTCTAGATGATATTAAGTTGAAGGAAGTGACGGTCGAGCTTTTTTTGAAGAAGTCAATCGTGTTACACTGGACCACTGATGGTGGGAGCTTATTCCATTCTCGCACTACAACGTTGGTGAAGAAAAATTTGATGCAGTCTGAATTTACTTGTCTACATCTGAGTTTTACGCCATTGTTCCTCGTGCGCAAAGTGTCATCGACCATAAACAATGCTGATCTGTCTACATTCGTGAAACCATTAAGTATTTTAAAACATTCGATCAGTTTTCCTCGGAGGCGACGTTTCTCAAGAGAGAACATGTTAAGGGTGGAAAGCCTTTCTTCGTAGGATTTGTTGCGCAAGGAAGGGATCATTTTCGTTGCCCGACGCTGAACACTTTCTAATTTAGCAATGTCCTTTGCATGGTGGGGAGACCAAAACGACGATAATGAGCACTTGCTCTCGTCGGGAGGGTACCTGCTGGCGAAAGCGAGTCCAACTCGTGATCGGCTACAGTGGTGTTAGGTACGCCTATTAGACGCACCTAACATCACTGTAGCCGATCCGGGTTTCAGTACGTTTCCTAACTAGTAGAAGGTAATGTTATAATTGTATTTCGTAAGGAATCCTTATAACCAAAAACTAACTAAAATTATGGGTATTCTTTTTCTTGAACAGAACATTGAATAAACAACAGAACAATAATATGAAAATACGTATAGCCACCGTTGCCAGGTCATCGTACTCAGAGCACAGTATTTATTGGTTTCTGACGCCTAACTATTGCCAAAAAACATCAGGATCTAACTCTTTTACCGATAACTATAAATTAGTTTCGTTATTGGAGCTCAGAAGACAGTTTAGGGTAGGAAGTCGGGAAATATAATCGGCTGAGTACGACAATCTGGCAACGTTGAGGCTGTAGCCCGCAGGGTGTCAGATACCACAAATAGCAGCATCTTTTTACTGCGCAAAGCAGGTGATGTCACTTATTGTGACTAAGTAAGCTTTCATATTTATCTATTTGTGTATATTTCATGGTGGCAAAGCTTTCATTACTAGTTTCATTTTTACTAGCGACACGAATATGTGACATTTTTTCACAATAGAATTTCACTCAAACAAGTGAATCAGACACCACAGAAATATTACCAGTGTGTGTATGAATGAATACAAAGATAAGCACATACTTTGATTTAACTCTAGGATGTCTCGTGGATCATTAATAAATAAAAACAAAATATCTGGATAGGCTACTCTTTAGCCCGTTACCGGCTATGGCTGCCAAAAAAGTCCCTCCGCCAAGTTTGTACCCCCCCATTTGGTGATTGTCAGGTGCGCCTATTACACACACACACACACACACACACACACACACCGCTCCAGTACCTCAGTGGTTACAGCTCTGCGCTGTTGGGCCTCGCGGCCTGGCAGGCGGAAGTTAGAGCCCCGCTCAGGGCGGGATTTTTCTGCTGACAAGGAGCAGTTACTGTCCCCCATTGAGCAAGGGGGATTGGGTGCGTGGTGTGTGAAGGTACCAGCATAACCTTAAGATCGATTATAATGAACTTTGCTCTAATCGGGAAGGTACTTGTTGGGGATGACGAGTCCAGCTCGAGATCAGGCAGTGGTAAATTACACACACACACACACACACACACACACACACACACACACACACACACACACAAGTCGTGTAAATCTGTTCGGCGTGACCTCAACTTTACTTTTGTTCTGTGATCTAGTGGGGATAAGCTCCCACCGTTATTATTTAAAATTTATTTATCCTAAGTCATGGCTCCAGATCATGGGTATTGTGAGAGTCTAAAACGAAAGAAAGAGAGAGAGAGAGAGAGAGAGAGAGAGAGAGAGAGAGAGGGGGAGGCCTAATTTTGACAAAACCATCCTCATATGCTTCCTTGCGTCATAGGCCTCGATCAAGTGTGGCTACGTTTGGGCCGCATGCCACTCTGATTTCACGGGGTGACCGCCTTTCATACACGAGTTAATAAGAGAGGACGTGAGGTCTTCTTTACGCTGTAGTCACTTGTCAGGTGGGGGCTGGTAGTTTGTTCGTTTGACGCAGTAAAAGAAAAAAAAGGAAACAAATAAAAAAAATATAGCTATATACTAATCATGATATGTAATGGGTTTATATTTCTCCAAAGGCACATACATACATACATACATACATACACACATACATACGTACATACCTACATACATTTATACATACATACATTTATACATATATACATACATACATTTACACTTGCATTATAGTGTTTTCTCGCTACTTTTATCTCATCGGAGTTCGTGTAGTGTTTGATCGTTAGTGCCTGAACACTGGACGAAAAAAACGAGTAATTAAAGCTTATCGCAGGCTGCTCGAGGCGCCGAGGTGACGTTGCGGCGCGCGGCTCGGGCGGAGTTCAGTAGGGCTCAAGCTCAAGGACGTCCACGGCGACAGCAGGAGACAGCTCACCCCCAATGTTATCAGAGATGATCGTACTAATCACATCGTATTTTTCGGTTTGTGACACATAAGTATATTAAAAAGCATCGATAATTTACGGTTTTAACATAGGCTTCAGTTGGATATCGTTATTGGTGTGGCTACGACAGTTTTTTGGGCCTGAAACTGGTAAATGCAATGTTCTAAATACGATAATCTGGTCACGCTCCTCAGCCCGGTTCAGAGGAGGTTCAGTGGGAGGGAAGCTGACGGAGACGGAAACAGACGTATAGGCGAATTGACGTAAACAGACTTATATAGACAGGCATAAGAAAACACAGACAGGCAGACATACGGACTGATAAACATTCAAACACACTAACAGCCAGAAACAGATAGACCGGCAGAAAAACAGATGGGCTGGCAAACAAACAGAGAGGCAAACAAGAGTACAGACAGGCAAACAAACATACATTCATACATACATACATACAGGCAGAGGAGGAGACAGAGCCGTAGATAGTGAGTCAGGTCACCCGCCAACTTGCCTCTATGCCACTCGTTCTCACGGCCTCCTGCCCAGCGCTCCTGCCTCAACACACGCTTCTGGAATCTCAAATACCACCATTTTTATTTACCGGTGGTGAGCCTGTGTTAAGGACTTTAGGTAGAAGCGTTGGGTATTATAGAAGGCAGAACCTGAGCATCGTGGATCGAGATGGCGGGTGATGAACCCATGGCCAAAAAGTCTCCCTACCTACCGCCCTCAGAGAAGAGGAAGAACAATCGATCGTAGCGGCTATCTCTTGATTATTCAATATTTTTCGTAATGATCATCGTTTCGTCCATTCTTATCACTTTCTTATCTTTTAAAGTGTCCACGAACTTCTCCAGATTACTTCCTGATATCTGACACGGCGACTGATGAGTGAACTCCGCTGAGGTGACTGGTAGGAATAGACATGAAAACACCGCAGTGATGGACAAAACTCAAAAGGAAAGACATGTAGATGCCAGTAAGAGCACCAGCGGCCACATGCATCGTTCTTTCAATCATAAAATGTTTCCAATATGTTTTCATTCGTTATAATCCACAGGCATCGCGCATCACGCAATTAACGTTACGCTCAGTGTACACATACACTGATGCAGTGAACTTTACCTCATGTTTCAAATAGGCCGGGTTCCCACTGTCCCGTTTTGACGGTCCCGTCGACGTTAATGACATCAAAATTACGTCACAAAAATGGTGGGCGCTCGGTACTGAGATGGGATCCGTCACGCCGCTTGTTGAAAAATAATGCATGGACCACATGGACGACAGCACCTTCTTGATTGCTGCCTTTGTATACTTGAGGTCTGCTCTGCTGATGAACAATTAAAAACAACAACTGATTGAATTCTCGACCATCTGCCTGCCTATTGAACTCGCTCTATGTTCATAATATTATTTTGGTATGGGAGGAACTGAAATAGTTCGCGAATGACCCCCGGGTGTTCTCTGCAGCAGAAGAATACACTTATTTGCCACCAATCTCCCCGACACACCCGTGGGTTTGTTTACACCCTGCTGCGGCGGTACGTGTGCGTTGGTGCCACACTTTCAGTTTTCAACAAAAGATATTTATTGCCAAACGAAATAGATGTACAAAATGCAAGTGTATCTATATTATTATTATACTGAAATGCATGTATATGTTATTTTATATCTAAGTACTTCCATTTCATATTTTCATGATATGTAGAATATTCAACATCACTGGACAGGCCACCATCGCCGCCGACCCGGACTCAAAAGTTAACTTGGATTCATCTCTGGACGGGCCGACGGGGCTCCGCGCGCGGGGCCCCCCCGCGCCGTCGATGACATCATTGACGGTCGACGGGACCGTCAAAACGGGGAACCCGGCCCTTATACCTATAAGAGGGTTGGAAAGAAAATAAGATAGGGTGTACGAGGTTCAATGATAATATTGTGGCCGTCCTTGGTTTATTGACTGAATCACAATAATACCAAGCGGGACCCAAGTACTCAACTGCCTGTCCCGTACACTCAACCCAGCACGGGAACATCATCACTACTGGGAGCATGATAACTACTGATGCGTTACCATACACTCTAATCCTACACGAGATGTTAATAACATAATAACATAACTTTGTTACAAAATTCTAAACATAAACAACCCGATGTTCGACAAACACACTTCCTTGACAGATGAACAGAACAACACTGGCATAATACAATAAAATGAAATAAAGCAAATCACTTCGATAAATACACGCTTCCTTTACATATGAACAGAACAACACTGACATGATGCAGTGAACTGTTCACTTATCACGGCAAGCGCCGCACACATAATCCTTCAGGTGTGCGGGTTGGTGTCTTACACGGCTCAGGCGCTGTTGCCTGGGGCTGGGTGTTGTCCAGACGGGGTGGGGAATGGGGTGGGTTGGGGGAAGGCGGGAATCCGATATTCGAGAGTTCCTGTGGTCGCCCTCCCCTTGACCCACGGGTGTTGTGGGGATTGGTGACAAGCGCGGAAGTAGGTGCCGACGGTTGCGCACAGACAGGCGACCACTGCCGTATAACTTCACTGAGTATTGTCTGTGCCACATCACCTCCACTACCACGCCCGACCTGTTCCACACCCTTGAGGCGTCGTCCTGCACCCAGACAGGGGTGCCCGAGAATAACGGGGGCAGTGTAACAGCTTCACCTACTGTACCTTCCTGCGCGCGAGCTTGAACCTCCGCCATGGTTCGCTCCTTCTTCCGCAGCGCAGTTCTCCACCGCCGGTTTACCAGATACTGTTGACGTTGCCGGTGTGACGTCAAATCTCATCCCTCCGTCATAGTCCATCCCATCCTCAATACATACACAGGGAGGGTGAATTTCGACACGGTACCGTGTCTTTTGTCGACTGCTCGTCGGGATCTGTCCCACACAAGTTTATTTATATTATTAAAAAGTAAATGATGACGAATGAATGTATACTACTAGGATATCAATAATCACTCCTCTTCTTCTTGTGACCTGTTCCGCTTTGCATCTCTTTTTAGGTCCTCCTTGGTACTTTTTTACACTTGGATGATTCACTTAGTTACTCTGTGATAGCAAAGGTTGGGTTCCGCGATGCAAATTTCAAGATGGGATGGACTATGACGGAGGGATGAGATTTGATGTCACACCGGGACTCCGTCTCTCAGCTGTCTTCCTGCTGCCAGCTGTGCGGGTGAAATGTCTCCCTCTCTTAGGAGAATGTTGAAATATTGGAGCATGGCCTGGGTCGCTTTGCTGTTATGTAGGCTGCCTCCAGCACCGATGTTGCCCCTCAACACCCTCTTGGCCGCTTTGGCCGCCGCCTCGGTGCATCCGTTTGACTGGAGGAAGTGGGCAGAGGAGGTGCGGGCGGTGACTCCCCATTTTTTAAAGAAAGCTCTCATCTCCTCGTTATCTAGGTTGGTGCCCCCGTCTGAATCTATCTCTTTGGGAGAGCCCCACCTCCTGAGAAAGACGAGGAGTCTGGCGATGATTGCACCTGAGGTGACACTTCCGGGGATATGTGCCACCTCCAGCCACCCTGTCACCCTGTCCGCGTACGCAAGATATGTGTGCCCGTCCAGGTGAAACAGATCCATAACCGCCTGCTGGAACGGGAACTCAGGCGGCGGTGTGAGGACTAGTGGCTCCAGAGGCTGTGGGGGAGCGTGTCTCTCGCATTCGCGACAAGATGTTCTGTGGTACTGTAGGTCCGCCTCCATCCCGGGCCAGTATACAGTGGGTCTGGCTCGGTGGGTCATCGAATCGAGACCCTGGTGTCCTGCATGTAGATGGGCTGCTACTTGGTGCCTCAGTGCTTCGGGAATAACTCGCCTCACGTGCGAGTCATCGTAGGTGTACGTCAGATCTTGAATGACTTCGAGCCTATTCCACACTTGATAGTTGGGACTCAGGCACTCGATTTCACGACACCTGTTCTCAGGTCAGTCCCTGGCCCGGACGCGACAGAGCAGACGCTGGTATGCATGATCCCTCTTCGCTGCCTCCTTCACCGTGTCGTGATCCATCACAATTCTCTCGTCGTCGAAGATGGCCACCGTGGCGGCCGCCAAAGCCTCGGCCAACTCCTCCTCGTCAGCCATATCCTCCCGGTCTGGGGCACTTTGATGGTCGGGTAGGGCGAGAGTGTGTCTGCTGTACTGTTGAACTTTCCGGGAACGTATTTGATGGTGTAGCGATACTGAAGGGTTTTTTCTTTAAGACGCATAAGCCGAGGGTTGTGGACATTCTTGAGTGCTCAATCTCCGAACAGTTTCATGAGGGGTTTGTGGTCTGTTACCACCAGCAGGTTGGAACACGCAGTCGGTCGGGGCTTGTCGTAGTACACCAAACCATCTGCTACCAGGTTGCAGATGGTTTTCTTCGCCTCTTCAAGCGGCTGCATGACTGGTGTGGTAGTCATAAAAAGGGCTAGTTGGTTAACGAGACCGTTCCATGACCTTATGTTTGTCAAAGTAGGGCTGTCGGGCATGGGGAAATTGCGCCGATAACCTCTCCTCCGTGGGCGAGTGCTCCTCCCATCCAAGATGAAACCCCACGAATTGCACTTCCCGTTGCGGACATTTTCTTTAAATCATGTTTAACCTTTGGCCTGCATCCTGCACTGTAAAAATAATCGCTCACCTCGCCATACCGAAGAGGGGTGCACGCCTCCAGAGAGAGCTTCACCCTCTGTCCTCGGAAAACTGAATTCTCCCTTTCCCTGGCTGCAGTGATGACCTAAATTCTTCAGCCTGGTAGCCATTTCCAAAACTGTGTAGTAGTTTTTTAATCCTTGCTATTTACGCAGACTTCAAAGGTTTGTAGCATTATTTTATCATTCGGAAACATATTCCATTTACATGTTCTACGATTTTTCTATACAAACATATTCAGTAACTTATCATCCCAAATCCATAGGGCTGTACTACTGTTTTTGTCACTTACTGAACTGAAGCAACAACCTCCAACATAGTCCAAAAGGCATAGCTCAGAGGAAGTTTAATCCGCCACTGCTGTATTTTTGTTAGACAACAAATCGATATGCTCCTTTAATTATATTCAGGCTTTATTGGTCACCTGGTGAATATAGTACAAACGTTAATACAAAAATGTGTCTGAAAAATATGCAAGCACAACTTCACAAGGGTTTCAGGTTCGAGTCTGTCCGACGGCAGACTCATTCATTCATCATTTGATTTTTCTTCAAGCATTAAGGTTTCCAGGAGAGATGAAGCACCGCCAGCGAGAGCTTCTTCGTCTGGTTAAGTCCTCACACGGATTTTTTTACCGACAGTTTGTGACTTGACGAGTACAAAGAAAGACCAAAGCCATGGCAGACATTGGCAGGTCAACGGCAGAACTCCTCAAAGACAGCACACCAGCTCACGTCGTGCAGTACTTTGCGGCCTTCTCAGGTGAGGAATGAACTGCACACGGTAACTCACCAAATATGTATGTATGTGTGTGTGTGTGTGTGTGTTTTATGTGTGTGTGTGTGTGTGTGTGTGTGTGTGTGTGTGTGTGTATACACACACACACACACACACACACACACACATACACACACACCAAGTTTGCAACATTCGCAGGCCGTAAATCTAATGCAACTTTGTCAACAGTGGCGATGGGCGGCCTCAGCTTTGGCACCGGCCTTGGCTTTACGTCACCCGCCAACCCGCTCTACAATGCCACTGGAACCCTCGATGAGACTGAATTAAATTTGTTCACCTCCATCGTTAATTTGGGCGCCCTGGTGGGTGGGCCATTGGCCGGCCTGCTCATCAACGTTCTGGGCAGGAAGGGCAGCATGATGAGCTCCGTGGTACTCAGCCTGGCGGCATGGGCACTAATAGGTGAGGCTTCTGTTCAACCTGTCAAATGTTACACTGAAAATTTTCAGTATTGTGCAAATTAGCTTTTTCAGGTGAAGGGACCAATCACACACATGCACGTGTAGTCCCCACTTCTACGAATACGAGTATCCATTGCTTTGGCTCTACTTATCACAACTCCTGTTTCTCTCTCTGCTTTCAGCGTTTGGCGAGGACTTTGCCCCGTTGCTCAGTGGTCGCATCATCGCTGGAGTGTTCACTGGCATGACCTGCCTAGTAGTGCCCACTTACATCGGGGAGGTGTCCTCGGCAGACATTAGGGGTGCCCTGGGTAGGTGTGCCGCAGAAGGACCAAAACATTTCTATTGCTTCCTAAGTTGTTTGTGACTGCCTTCGTATACAGTATGAATGATCAACATGACCGTCAATTTGAATACTAGCTGGACCTTTCTCGAGGAAAATCCAGGACTCCTCCACTTGCCCCTATTTTCTGTCCACCCCTAAAGGCCACAGGCATCTGGTAATGCCAGGCAGGGTTCAGTGCCTGGGGGCCAAAGGGCAAAGCATTGTCGCAAAGCTACAGCGAACACCGCCAAAGTCCACACAGTAATAAAATATATCATACAAAATATAGTCGGAAAGAGACCAACTTGTTGAATTTGCGGAAAGAAACAGGCTAAGTCATTAACATATCCACCAAGTAAAAAGCAAACAGAAAACCTGAAAATGACATAATTGAAAGATTATGAATAAAACTGACTCCTCTGTAAATCCGGACATGGTAAAGGATTTAACTATAAAATAAACCCCAGTGACCACCGATTGGTAAGATATAAAGTAGACTTAAAATTAAATAAAAATCTGAATATCCTTACACCCACGGGAAAGGCTGCATTTTGTTAAGAATTCAGAACATTGTCGAATCCACTTGATGAGGATGGGGCTACAGGAAACTGCAAATGACAAAATAACCAAAATTATAATGAAAGTAGCTCTAGAAGTAGAAACAAAGGCACCTATGAACTGTAGTTTAGAATCCAAGAGCACAGGTGAGATCACCAGCAATGTTAATTTATTTACAAGTAACTGTGGCGGTTTTACTAGTACAGGCACAAATTTCGCCAAATGCTTTTTTTAATTTTTTTTTATGTTACTTCCTACCCCCATGTCGGCTTTTACAGGATCAAGCTTCCAGCTGATGGTCACGATTGGAATCCTGTACGCTTATGTGTTTGGCTCGTTCATTGATAACACCCGGACCCTGGCCCTGATCTGCGCCATCCCCACGGTGGTCTACGCTGTACTACTCTTCTTCATCAGGGAGTCGCCGACCTTCCACATCGCCAAGGGGAAAGACGACGAGGCGCGAGAGACACTACAGAAGCTAAGGGGTGAGTAATTTACGACGGCGCTCTTCAAGTTTCTCTCAATAAGGCGGTTGAATTTCAAGTCCCTAACGACGCATTTTGAAATTTCTCGGTAACACTAAAAATTTTGTCTCTCCTGCTGTCTGGTGTTTAGATACTTATTTGTGAATGGCAATCCACGAGTAATGTGTCGCTCCCCAGTACTGTAAACTTCTCCAAGGCACAGGTGGCGCCCCAGTGCTGGTTCGCAGAACGTCACTTCACACATAACCAAACACCAGACGGCAGGGCACACAGTTTTTAGCCAAGTCAAATTCTAAACAGTCCATTCACAAGATGCTCGGCTATTTGTTTTCCATTGCAAGGAGTAATCACTCTTTGGTATTATTTCGGTCTTTCACCAGTCTCAACATGGCTCTTCTTACCCTTCTCATCAGATAGAGCTTCTCATGCTGAGTAATTTGAACCCAATATATACCCACCGCAAATTATTTATAGTGCTGTCAGCGATTTTTTAAGTTATTGGGTTCCTTGCGGGCGCCTCAGAGCGCAATGGGGGGGACTGGGAGGGAGAGCGTAGCACCCAAGGGGGTCGAGAGGGCCGAAGACCCCTCCCCCCCCCATCCGTTAGGTAGGATACGTCAAGTTAGGTTGGGGTAGTAAATTTATTCGACACGCAGTGTGGGGAGACGGAAATACGCAGCACAGGACGCAACATGACGGCGGCAGCCCACTACGCGGTCTGTGTGTGAGAAATGTCTCCTCGCAGAAATAAGCCGCTGTGCTGACCACCATGCATGCGCGCTGGGGGAATACACAGCAGGATAATCATTAATTTGCCTTGTTTTGTTCTAGTTTGTCCACTTGTGATCTTTCTGAGCAGTGAGTGAAATATAGAAACAGTAAATAAGTTGAACCTCTCTGCGAGATATTTTGCGGTGGTGGTGACGGGTGCACAACATGCATTGAAAAGTCTCATTTTATTAGTGATTTAATGATTTGCGAAAAGAGCAACAAGCAGAGTAATTCAAAACAGGCCGAAAACTACCAGAAAAAAATAGTTTCTTTTCCCATGCCATCGGAGGGCTTTGGAAATATTTATCTTATTTTTTGTTACAGGATTCAGACTCAGGAGTGGAGGATCAGGGCACCGTTAGAACTTTATTGGACTTGATAACTTTTAAAACTCCTATTAACCTCTTGAGGTAATATGTGGCAAGCTTTTCCCCATTTAGTTGCCCCCTTTTTCTCGTAACACACACACACACACACACACACACACACACAGACCATGAACACATTCTGTATCTCGCCACCGCAGGGAAAAACTACGATGTCGAGCCTGAGTTCCGGACGCTTCGTGATACACAGGAAATCCTTAACCGTTCTACGGTCACCATGAAGGACTTGCTGCAGCCCCACATCCTCAAGCCTGTCCTTATCTCACTGGCCACCATGTTCTTCCAGCAGACATCGGGCATCAACGCGGTGCTCTTCAACCTCGGCTCAATTTTTGAGGTGAGTGGTGGATTTGTTCAAAGGACCCGTCAACACTATCGAGCAGTGCCCGACGGGCAATTACTGTTACCAGAACCCGATCTCATACACACCTTTGAATGGTGGGTGGCGGGCACGAGCGGAATGACATCATACGCGGGGAAACCACAGGCACATCGCCCACCCTATCGAAGAGGCTGGCTTCGCCCGTTTCCCGGCCACGAGCACACATTTTTTGAACCACTAAAAGCTAGTCCTCCGTCTGTTATGTATTATCGCTGTTTTATTCTATGATGGAGAGTACAACACACGAAAACTATCCCATAATGTGGAATCGGCTAAACAACCTTTAAATTAACCATAAACGGGCCTGTCCACAATATTAAGCACGAGTGAAACCATGGAACGCCCATCATTAGAAACTTTTTCGCAACTTTGACGAACAAATCAGCGAGCAGATCGTACCCGCAGTTGAGCGAAATCGCCAGTCACTGTCCAGTTGTTTAGCACCTTCCTGGGCTCAGTTGGCAATCTGTCTCTTGCAGTATACCACAAGTAGGTGCCCATTTTACATGATCTGCGTGTCCAGTCGTCCGTCCAAGTGCACAATAGAACCTGGAAACATTCAGTGGTCAAGAAGAGGTACCAGACAGATATATAAATGATTTATACAGGCAACATCCGTGCCTATGGGACTCTGGTCTCCTTTTTTTACAGCAAAGGAGACAGCTCAAGGCAATAATATAAAAAAGCAACAAAAAAGCCCGCTACGCGCTGCTCCAATAAAAGGTAACAAAAGAGAGGTCAATTTCGGGAGGTGTCCTGAATCGTTTGTTGAAAGAGGTCAAGTCGCAGGCAGGAGGATGTACAGTCAAAGGAAGGCTGTTCCAGAGTTTACCAGCGGAAGGAATAAAAGACTGAAAATGCTGGTTAACTCTTGCATAAGGGATTTGGACAGTATAGGAGTGAGCAAGAGTAGAAAGTGGAGTGCAGCGGGGCCTCGGGAAGGTAGGAAGGCATGCAGATACAAGTTCAAAGTAGCAGTCAGCGTGAAAATTTCAGTAGATGGTAGAAAGAGATGCAACATTGTTACTGAATTTAAGAGGTAGGAAACTGTCAGTAAATGGAGGGGGAGTTGTTGAGACGAAGATTAGGCCCCACTCTGTCTAACAGAGCTGTGTATTTGTAGCCCTCCACACATGAGATGAATACTCCATGCGAGGGCGCACAAGACCCGTGTATATGGACAGCATCTGTGTGGGGGTAAAGAACTGGCAGAAATGATACAGAACGGCCAACCTTGAGGAAGCTGATTTGGTAAGAGGAGATGTGAAATTTCCAGTTAAGATTTTGAGTTAAGAATAGACCGAGGATGTTTAGTGTAGAAGAAGGTGACAGGTGATTGTTGTCGAAAAATAAGGGATAGGTGTTTGGAAGTTCTTTTTACTTCTCATCACGATTAATACCCAACACTACGCCATTTTTTTTCCTTTCCGCTGGACTGCGCATGTTGAGATCAAAGTCAGGCATTGCCAATCACCTATTGGTTGTTCACAGACGTGAATTGCCCAACCTCACCAATCCAGTAGTTTGGAGAACATGCCCGACTGACTTTATCTGGTAAGTGCACACAGCCAGTGCACTGCACGGGCGGGCACTGCCCGATAGTGTGGAGCCTGCCGGGAACTTCTCTATCTGGTCACGCTGCTTGAGAAGCTGAGATAAATATGCACAGCGCGCATTGCCCGCCGGGCACTGCTCGACAGTATAGACGGGGCTTAAGTTGTGCACCTGTGCCATGGCTGAGGAGTCGGAGTCGGAGTGTTAGGCCTCTTTCACACGAGCGGTTTCTGCCGCTTGCCGCCCCGTCAGCCGCACCCTGCCGGACTGCCAGCAAGACCGCAGCGGCAGAAATGCCGCACAGCGGTTTCGATGGCCATGTGTTGCTATGGGCGCGTTCACACATGCGGTGTTTGCCGCGTGCGGCGAGGGATAATTGTCTGTACACACTGGGAGGAAGGGCACGCGACCACTTTTACTGCACCATTGGAAAAGCTGGTATGCACTATATTTTCCATCTTATGAACTTTCAATTAATCTATATTGAAAATATAAGTGTCTTACATATTAATTCTGTATACCTCTGTACAACAAACATCTGCATATAAATTTCAGGGTTATGGCTAATCAAAAATTATCATGACACGGAGCTGCTGATCTCCGAGATTGAAAGACGGCCTTGTTTGTGGGATCCCTCAAGAGAGGATTACAAATATGACTGAAGGAGATACAGAAGCGGATGCGGCAGCACCGCACTTGACCGTAGATGTCCAGGTGCCATGTGGCTGCCGCTCGCCGGAGCGGCAGAAACCGCTCGTGTGAAAATGGCCTTAGTTGGACGCGTCTAGGTGAAGTCTGTACTTGAGTTGGGAGTCAAGAAATCGGACGGTTTTGAGTGGAGACGAAGTCAGCATTGTTTCCTAATGAGTCCACAACCCTGCCCAGCACTACAATGGTGTTTCGGGAGGGGCTCGTAGGGGCATTTAAAACGGTGGTATCTTATATAAATTAACAGTTTTGTGCACTTTTGGTAACGTGACTAAATGGAAGATACAAGTTGCGGATCAATTGCGATTTTGTATTCTATCTAGTTATGTGTGGCTTCTGTGTTAAGAAAAGGAATGATCTATTATGTAACAATAATTATCGTTGATGCGTCATAAAAAAAGGTTCGACGTCAAACTGTAAGCACCAGCAGGAGTGTCCGTGAGCTCCTCAGCAAACTTTCTTTTGATCGTTTTGTCAGATTGTACATATCGCTACCTTTAATTAATGAACACCATTTTTTTGTGTGTTTTTCTTATAGTTCACAATATCTATACTGGAGGTTCCAGGCTCCGACCAATCACTTGGTACCATTTATATAGCGCCCAATAGCAAGTCTCCACAAGACGCTTATTATTTTGGGGGATTCTCTTTCCAGTTTCTCTGCGGTTGCCATTGTTGTGTTCCTGGTTGCCCCCCTGTTCCTAGCTATCCCCCTTTTCTTTACAAACCAAAGGCTCATCGCTATTAACACGGATTCGTGTATGCAGCTATTCACGTGTACACCCTCCCGTGGTGCAATTGGTTAGAGCGCTGAGCTACCAGGCTTCACGGTCTGACAGGGCGGCGGTTCGAGTCGCTCAGGCCGGATTCTTTCCGTTGACTAGGAGTGGTTACTGTCCCCCCTTGAGAAAGGGGGATGGGGTGTGTTCTGTGTGGGGTCCTGGCAGTACCCATAAATCGACGATAAAGAGCATTTGCTCATGCCGGGAGGGTACCTGCTGGCGATTACGAGTCCAACACGTGATCAGGCCATGGTGGTGAATAACATGGCTGTCCCCCCAGTGTTTTCAAGCACGGGTGGGTATATTGTTATATTCTTTCATGGGAAAAACATTCATGAATCCAGTACAGCGCTCTGTTTTGTAATAAGTGAAGTGAAGGGCCAATAAATAGCCTTCATGCAGTGATTCAGGGATAAATTTATAGGAAACAGTATCTTGCTATTTTCAAAACAAAACTGTCTTGATGTGCATATACACTTTTTTTTTTTTTTTTGGGGGGGGGGTGGCTGGCTAGAGGGCATCATAGGTTTATGAGGTGTGTGTGGGGAAGGGTTCGAGCGAAGTGAGCAAAGTCATGCTGTCGGGGGATGCCTGGCATCAGCTGTTAATCAACAAGTCTTTGTTTGTTTACACTACGCTTCTGAGCATGTGCAGCTCGCGGGAGGGTAGCTACTAACAAGGGTACAGCCAGGAACACAACACCGGCAGTGTGAACATGGCAGGCAAACGGGTAGCATGTACTGGATGTCAGACCCATGAGTGATGGCCTACAAACTTTATTGTGGACGATCGACGTTGCTGAGCTTTTATGTTTCACCACGTAAGCTGTGCTACTCAAAAGTGTCATGTATTCCAACCGTGATAAGCCCCGCGACATTTTTTTCAAAAAGTCTGTACGGTTAAGTATCCGGTGTCACGGCTTCGTTGAGGTAACCATATGTTACTGCCTTAAAAGACAACACCCAAACTGTTGTTCAAAAGTGGCACGTGTTCGAATTGTACAAAGCCATGCGATTTTCGGGAAGATAAGTCCATTTGGTTGTGTAGCCGTCGCCATGGCTCCATTGAAGCAGTCCTGCGTTACCTCCATGGAGGACAGCCACAAATAAAGACGCAGATAAGCTTTCTAGAATAAGTAACATATCCTCCAACCGCTTCAGGCACAAATTACTTGTTCTTGTTTCAGTGGGGGGGAAGGGGGTCTTGCTCCTACCAATATATATTTTTAAGGATTGAGTTAAGATTGTGTATTTAACCACATTGCATCATTAGACGCGCGTGTGCGTGTGAGTGTGTGAGTGCATGTGTGTGTGTGTGTGTGTGTGTGTGTGTGTGTGTGTGTGTGTTCAGTGAGCATTGCTTGGTGACGGGATGACAAGGCCAACCAGACAACAGACTAACCAGAGGGGCGGCTGCTGCAGAGCGCCAACACCGGGATGGACTTCAACGACAGCGCCATCGTGGTCGGCATCGTGCAGGTCATCGCCACAGCCGTCGCCGTGCCCCTCATGGACCGGGCCGGCAGGAAGATACTCCTCACCACCTCAGCCGCCGTCATGGCGCTGTCGCTTGGTACGTGCAGCCCCAAAAGTAAACTGCCACCTTATGAACGAAACAATATAGAATGGAAGTTTGTAATCGCAAATGGCTTGTATTTTAGACCTTTTTCATAATACTTCATGTAAAGTAAAAGTGGAAGCTTTATGAGTGATAGCATAGAGAATGAGCAAAAACAGAGGACTGGCGTTTCTCCCTGCAAGTGGCGCGTACCTTAGACGTTTCAAGTAATTTCACGTAAGGGAGGGATTCCCCCCCACAGTAATGACTGACCATATACGTGATGAGCATTGAACATATGCGTGCCAGGACTTATCCCACAACTCCTGAGCTGCCATTGTGTTACTCTGCTTGTTCAGCTATCAAGTTTACACATGAAATGACCTGCCCAGGTTCACTTATTACTAAAAATCGACATTAGAATATATTCAAGCTTTGGATTTACCAATCCATGGTTTTCATGTTATGACTTGCAATTTCTGGGATCGTCTTAACACCCTTCACCTTCCATTACAGTGGCGCTGGGCTTGGCTTTCTACGTGGATGGCCTCTCGTGGCTGCCGCTCACCTCGCTCATTGTCTACATCGCCGCATTCTCTGTGGGCTACGGGCCAATACCATGGGTCCTCATGGGTAAGTAAGGTCTTAGAGTATAGCTTTATGTCGAATATCTTTGAAATTCAAACAAAACAATACAATGTACGGGCTTGAATGCATTCTAAACCAGTTAGCCACTAACCCCTATCTTATTTGAGTGAGGTCCAAACATGTGCCGGTGTGGCGTTGTCTCGTCCCCTGATTTGATTTATCCCATCCTGACCTGCGCATGAGCGTTCTTTGCTATTTTGTCCATTACATTCACTGCACTTTCATTCAATAGCTTATACTAAGCTTACCTTTGATCTTATGCTAATTTTCATGAAAAATAGCCAAACTTAAGCTGCCAGTGACCCCGTAGCTCAGCTACTTTTGAATGGAGAGTATCCCATAAACCGAAGAAAACTCTGAGGAGACAGAAGGACAATCATAAGACCAAAGTTAAGCTTAGTATAAGCTATTAGAAAACAGTGCCGTGAATGAAATGGACAAAATAGCAAGCCCGCGCATGTGCAGATCAGGATGGGACAAACCAAATCAGGGGGACGAGACTTACGCCACACCGGGACCATGTAGAAAGTAGTTTTATCAGAATGATTGTACCCATTTCAATATTCTAGATTCATTTAATATATATCGTTACCACCTCATCATAAATTATCTAAATATTTACTTTTCCTTCTGTTCTTTTCTTCTATTGTCAGTCTCTACATTCCACATACAACCATTACCTGTTCTCTTAGATTTTTTTTTTTTTTAACCTTTATCCGAAAAGTATCAGGATTTCCTTCCATCTATTTTCTTACATACTGTTCCCTTAATACATTGGTCACCCCAGCCAGTGTTTCCCCCTTAAGCCGTGTAGAAAATATCTGGTAACTACGTTACGCAGTGCTTCATGTCCGTATTCAGTAAAGGCGAAGCACGTGCCGGTGAAGGATACCTCCTCACCAGTGACTGTTCTTCCTTCACAGGTGAGATGTTCTCCTTGGAGGTGCGCGCGGCGGCCAGCGGGCTCGCCATCCTCACCAACTGGGGCACGGCGTTCATCGTGACGCTTATCTTTGATCCTCTACAGGTGAGTGTCCTGCTGCTCCTTGCATCGACTAAGCGAATTTTGCATGGTCCTGTACGTCATATTCATTCTCGTTATACTCTTTTATCTCACATTCCTTCCCCAATCCTTTCGGTATCACTAAGACAATATTCCTTCTCTCCATACAGATAACTTGGTCCATTACAATTTAATTTATGATTTAGCACATCAGATCTTTGATCCCAAGTGGTACGATAACATAAAACATTTAATCATTGATTCATGCTGCACGTCATAACGGAGAGACGCTCAGGCACGAGGTGCATTCTAGACAGGCTCTTGGAACAGTCATAAAATGCCAGTGACTGGTGCGTAGGTGTGAGCGGGTCTTTCTCAATTCCTAGTTTTATAAGGTGTCTGCTGCGTAAGTGCACAGATATTCAATCACTTCCTCTCCCACTCTCAGGATGCCATCCACGAGTACGGAACTTACTGGATGTTTGCCGGCATTTGCGTGGTCAACACGATATTCTGTGTGATGGTGGTGCCGGAGACCAAGGGGAAGACGTTGCAGGAGATTGCTGCTCACTTCGGTGGACCCGAGCTGAAGGATGACACCAAGCCCCCTGTAGGTGGAGAAAAGGCGGAGGCCTCTGTATAGTCAGCATCCGCTGGAACACCTTGTATATAACGCCGCGCCGTCAGCAGGACGCGTCAGAAGCTGGTCTCCTCAGCTAGTGTCCTTTGTTGGTCCAAGTCTCTGAATGACACACTTGAGAGTACCTTCTTGTGCTTGATTTCGTACATCGGCTGTTATTGTGCCTCTGTGAAGCATGTCGCCAGCAGGAGCAGTCAGCGGTGTCAGACAAGGATGTGCCAGAGGTCCCGGTGTCGTTTGCTCAAGTGACTCATTGTGAAGTTGATTCTAAGTCTTCAAGGACATTCATTGAACACCATTCCTTGCACTTTTACTTTATGACTGAGGTCTCTTCATCCCGTCATCCCTATGTTTTTGTATATCGTTCTGTTTATCATCAACAGTGGCATAGCTATATACTGGAGGGCCTGGGCAGCCACGGCCTCCTCAGAGATAAGATGGCAACCTCTTGAGCTTCATGTATTAGATTTAAAGAGATTTTTTGTGTGTTTGATTAGGCAAACTGGACAATCTTGTATGGGTATTGCCTCCTCAACGATCAACTTGGCCTCCAATTGGCCCCGTCATATGCAGACCCCGAGCTGCGCCACTGATGACCGTGTTCTCGCTCTCCATCTTCACATGTATCCTTACAGCCTTGCTTAGACTTCTATAGATTTTTTTTTCGCTGGCACGAATGGTTACTGTCCCTCCTTAAGCAAGTGGAATGAGGAGAAGCTCCTAATCATGCCCATAGATTGGTCATCAATGAGCTCCAAGCTCTTTCCGAAAGGATATATCAACAAGAGTCCAGTTATCAGATCGTGAATGAATAACACACACACACACACACACACACACACACAGAGTAAAGGTTTAACTATAGTTAAACCTTTACTCTGAACCAGCCACACTCACAAGCGTATACAAGTTGTATACAACTGGCAGGAGGGTGATGGAGCTGACTAACATGCCTGTTTGTGAAAAGGAAAACCGATATTGTGAAACACTTTGCTCCTGATTAATTAAAAAAGAGGAGAATGAATGACTATTTCGAGGATAACTGACAAGAAGATATTAGAGGCGGAAGCATGAGTGTGGGTTTATCAGTGGGCAGCGATATTTTTTTTTAGCCTTTAGCGCTGGTAGCCTTTTTTGGTGGGGCCCGCTGGTCGGTCCCTTAGAGGAAGTTCATTCTTCCTCCAAGGTCGGTCCAGCGCGTTATGTCGCAGGCGAGTGTTTGATAATGGCGCCATTTTGCTTGACGCATACTACCCCCGTAGCTCTTTTTTTTTTCTCTCTTAGAGAATTTAGATATATCTAGAGTCCGGGTTGACTGGTGGTGTTCAGGACACCATGTGGGTAATCTTAAGGCCGATTTCACAGTCTCTTTCAGTTGTTCTTGTCGTTGCCAATGAGCGGCAATCGCTGCCACCAACAAGAAATCCGATTTCACAGTCGCCTTTAACGGCGCTGTTTGTTTGCATCGGTACCAGAGATTGGAACCTTTGGTAACGCAGCCCTGGTAGCCGGAAGGGCTCCCTAATGGAGCTTACCGATGCAATTTCTTAGCTAATAACTTCATAATCTTTTTTTTTTTTAAAGAATTTGAGTGACGTGAGCTCATTTCACCAGCTGACCAGCAAACTTCATTATTTGTCAACATTATTCACTTGTTATGCTTTATTGGTCAAATTCCTGTAATATTCTAGACTGCCTATGTATGCATACGGCATACATACTCTGAAGTCGGCCCTACTTTGTGAACGATAAATGTGAAGAATAAATGTGAAGTCTGCTAAATCTGCTAAATAAATGTGATGAATGAATGTGAAGAATAAATCTAATGATTTAATGTGAAGAATCTGTCTCGCTGAAAGACACTGCTCTGGTTTGCTAAATAATAGCAGAAATATTTCCTTGTTTCTGTACCCTTGAAAAATTACTATATTTTGCAGACAAAGTATTTTTATCCGGGGAGCAGAAGCGGCACGTGGAGTATATTATAAAGGAGCACACTGTGGTAAAAAGACATATTTTATACCAGTGAACAGAGGTGTACGGTTCGCATTATGGATCATTATGGAAAAAGACGCTGAATGTTTCATTGGGTAAAATGACACTTATATATAGTGTTCTTTAGGGGGAAAAGACAATTTTGTGTTCACTGGAGTATCAGTTGAGTAAACAAACGCGCCCGTGCAGAAACTAGGAAATATTTATTTATAAGACCACTCAGCGATGACTGAACATTTTCAGCTTGTGGTGACGGGCGAGAGTCGTATAAGGTTAGCTTAGAAATCACTGATAGTAAAAAGAAGGGGGATTACAAGCTGCCACTGGAAATCCTTACAAATGTTTAAAGAGTAAGAAAACATTGTGAAAGATTGGAGGGAACATGACAAAAATAAATGTGGAGAATGTCAGACCGTCAGCCCAAAAAGTGACTGCCTTTTCATGCTTAACGATAAAAAAAAGAGGCAAATAATGTGGTTAAAGAAGGTTGAGTTTTACATGACAAAATATAAATTGAGAAAGAACCATAATATAAAACATAGCCGAGAAGAGGATGCGAGATGACAGCAAAGATGGGGTAAAGGCTAGTAGGATGGCAAGTTATTGTAAATAATAATAATAATAATAATAATAATAATAATAATAATAATAATAATAATAATAATAATAATAATAATAATAATAATAATAATAATAATAATAATAATAATAATAATAATAATAATAATAATAATAATAATAATAATAATAATAATAATAATAATAATAATAATAATAATAATAATAATAATAATAATAATAATAATAATAATAATAATAATAAACATGACTAATATAGAATGGAAGTTGACAAAATAAAAATTCTGATTGATAAAAAGATATCGGAGATTGCAGGAGAGTGGAGCGGGTGTTTAAAAGGAATTTTTTACCTCGGGTACAAGTACATAATATTGTGTACTTAAGTACCAGTATACTTTATACATGTACTTGGACCCAAGCCATACACCACACCACACACTCCACCATGCACACACTACATCACACACCCCATCCCCCTTCCTCAAGGGGGAACAGTGACCAGCAAGGATGGCAGTACGGTATGGTATGGTACGGAATTACGGTACGGTATGGTATTTTTTAAGGTAAAAGTACGGTACGAAATTACGGTACGGCTGCCTCTGTTCAGAATAGACTAATATGAATATCCGACGACATTGGACACAAATTTTATTTACGAGAGAGAGAGAGAGAGAGAGAGAGAGAGAGAGGTACAACTCGTGGCAACTGTCCAGTACCAGTGACGCAGTGAGTCAGTAACTGCGCCGGGAAGCCCTATAGCTGCTACAGGCAGCGTGAGCTGCCTGTAGCAGGTTAATTTTAGAGATGTAGGCAGCTTATCGCATTGGTACGATATTGGGTACGAAATTACTAGTACGGTACGGTTTTGGTAACGGTACAAATTTACTACGATATTTATTACGTACCGTACCGTACTGCCACCCTTGGTGACCAGTGACCACTCCTTGTCAGCGGAAAAATCCCGGCCTGAGCGAGGCTCAACCCTCCGACGACGCAAAACCTGGCAGCGCAGAACTGAGCTATCAGAGTTGTGGTTTGTGTGTGTGTGTGTGTGTGTGTGTGTGTGTGTGTGTGTACAAAGCAATAGATCCAATCACAGTATAGAGGTGATGATGCTAATGGTTGTGGTGATGGTAGTGGTGAGGAGGATATTTAATGTGTGTGTGTGTGTCAGTACACCGCCATAAGCACCATGCAGCATATACCACCACCATCATCATAATCACCTCCGCTATCATCACCACAACAATCATTTAAAATCCATTACCACAACAACCAACAAAAAACAATAATAATAACCTCCTCTCTTGTTCTTCTTCCACCACCACCATCTCCTTGACCACCACCACCATCACCACCACCAAGTCCCTCATCACGCCTTGGTGTTGGTGACTGATCTGGCTGGGCGAGGCAAAGAAAGGGAGGGACAAAGGAGGGGAGAAAGGGTGGGGCTAGGGCAGAGGAGTTGGGGTAATGGAGGGAAAATTATTTATGATTGGGGCAGAGAGAATTATTAGTCTTTTTTGATCGGTACCTCAAAAACTGAAAATCTCCAATTGATAACTCGATCCATCCTCCCAGACATATTATTACCTTATTCTTTGCCCCTTTTCTTATTTTAAACATTATCCATTTTGCCTTAATTAAATCAAATGGACGGACACACACACACACCCTTTCCCTTTTCGATTGCAATGGTTAGGTTTGCTTCACACCAGTTTTATTATTTGAAACTGCACTGGTTTAATTCACTTCCTGTTGATGGAATATCTTTTGATCTTGTCTTCCAATGCCATCTATCTTTTTTCTCTGCTTTTTTTTCTCGGCTGTTTTCTTTTTTCTTGTTTTCTTTTATAGTGAGGGTGATAGCACGAAGGTTTTGGTAGTGAAAGGGTATTGTATACACACGTGGCAATGGGTTTAAATTGGATATATGAGGATTCAACATAGACAAGAATGGTAAATGAGTGGAACAGCCTTGGCAATCATGTTGTGGCTGTTAATGCGATAGATACATGCTCAGATAAGATAAAGTCATGGTTAGATGGGGTTAGGCTTACAGGAGCTGCCCTGCATAGGCCTATAGTGAATCCACGAGGAACTGGCGGATTGGGGGGTTTCTGCGAGGGTCTGTCCTCCCGTACCACGCTGCCACATCTCTTGTCTCCAATTGTGGGATTAGAGTCAAGGTGTTAAGTGGACCACCATTAGCCTCCCTTCATTTCCTCCTCCTCCTCCTCCTCCTCCTCCTCTCTCTCTCTCTCTCTCTCTCTCTCTCTCTCTCTCTCTCTCTCTCTCTCTCTCTCTCTCTTCTTCGGGGACGAGAATACAGGCTGTCTTGGTGACCTGTTCGTCATGCACTCATGATCCAGTTTGGCGCAGACTCTTTCAATGGTTCTTTCACTAACATTAGTGGCTCTTGCTGTTCTTGCAGTTACTCTTGTGAGTGGTATGATAAATCCTCTGTTGTTTTTTTCGTCTAAAAAGTACTTGTTTACATTGTAAATGAGTTCTTTCTCGCGGCTGTGCAGCCAACGACGTGGAGAGGCAGGGAGAGGGAGGGAGGGGAGAGGCAGAGGCAGGTGGGCCCATGGGTGGCCCACCCATGGGCCCACCTGCTGACCCTTCCATGACCTTGAGAGAAGTGACCTGGGCTCTGGATGTGTAGAATGACAACGTTGGAATACAACTCTGTCAAGTGTCGTGGTATTTATACAAAATATTTGTTATTATCTTAAAAACGAAACAATCTGAACGCTATATGACCTTATTGGATTATCCAATTATTTAATTAAATTCATTTGAAGGTAGTAAATAGCTGACATACAGAGCTGGGCGCGTTACTGGATATCGGGTAGTCCGGTACCGCTCCTCCGCACCTCGAAACACATATAGTCCGTACCTGTACTTCCGCGCTTTTCGTTCCGGTACCGCACCTCCGGTACCGTACCAAGGCAATACTGCAGCACCTTGGGTTCTTGCTCTCCGTGCACGTGGTGTTGTCATTGATGACGCACTTCCTTTAAGACGGACGACAAACGGTATATTTTGAACCGGGCCGTAAATCTGAATGAGTGACGTCACTCAAGTGGCGGAATACTGCCGTTCCGCACCTGTTACTTCCGCACTTTAAAGGTCCGCAGGTCCGGAGGAGCGGAGGTGCGGACAGAGGTACGGAAGTGCCCAGCTCTGCTGACATATGAGAGGAAGCGAGAAGTGTTGAGTGTGTGGCAAGGTGCGGTGCGGGGCTGACCCGCACCTCTCACCCCGCAATCCGCCAGTTCCTCAGATGTATTCCGGCCTCGTAATGCACGCGTGCTCTCATGTGCTCTTATGTAGGAAAAGCTTGTTTCATCGGCTGCAGCATTATCAGATGGCTATTTTGCATGCCACATTCACTTTTTTTTCTTGCTATTAGAATCTTGTCATTCCCCCCCAAAAAATACACCTTCCCTTCCCCCCCTTCTCTGAATTATTATTCCCTTATACTCTCCTCATATCATCCTCTGTTCTCCCTTACCTCAATATCTCTCCTTATTTGGGAGACCGCCCACGCCCAGTCTGTAAGTCCTGCAAACGTTTATGATATATCTTTGTGATGATTTTTTTTTCCCCCCAATACGTATTTAACCTGACAGATTTCGGCGCCCAAGCACATATATTTGACACGGTTTTCGCAGGAGTTGTGGGCATTTCCAGGGGTAGTTGAATAGCCCTAGTGGTAGTTTGACCCTTCTTCTGTATCATGAACCTAAAAAACACTCATGAGAACCCAGGTGATCCTCTTTTTGACCTTTGGAAAATGTGAGGCGGAAGAGTCTGAAAATCCTAGTCGCCGTGGCAGCCTCGCAGCGCGCACCACAACACAACAACACTCGTCCTTGGCGCAGCGTGAGGGGTGCCTGCCTTCCTCCCTGCTGATCATTTAAAGTAAGTCTTACAGCCCTTTCTTTCCCCCATCTCTTTCACTAATCTGAACAATTACCTCAAGTCTTCAGGGGCTGTATTAATTAAGTGTATCACGTTACAATGTCCAAATTACGCACGATAAACTTCAGTGTTATAGGGGGCTGGCCCAACCAGACCCCTATAACACTGAAGAAGTTTATCGTGAGTAATTTGGACATTGTAAAGTGATACACTTAATTAATACAGCCCCTGAAGACTTGAGGTAATTGTTCAGATTAGTGAAAGAAGTGGGAAAAAAGTGACGGAATTTTACAGCAAAACGTATCGTGCCCGCTGGCTACACGTATGAGCACAATTACCCACGTTTTGCTCACAATTATTTCTCGGCAGGACATAGCTGGCCTGCTCCTCAGAACCACAGCATCCTCTCATCTGGGCTCCATGGCTTGCTTTGAGGAAGTTCACCATTGACTGACCACAGCAAGCCTCGCCTCAATTTCGTCAAGTAGTCACTCCTGTACCTACACACAGCCCAGGGTAAATGTTGAGTACTGCCATTTATTTTACCTCTAAAATAAGAACCTAATTCTGCTTAATTGGTTATGAACATTACAAATTGACAGACCTAATTAAACCCAATGAACTGCAACCTATCCATGCTGCCAAGAAGTTAATAGTGAACAGGCAGTCTGTGTGCAACTCACCCACTTGCACATCCTCCCTTTTGGGCTAGTCAATAAAGGGGTATCTGGGGAAACCTTGGTAAGGTAAACTGTGGTAACCCGAATCTCACACCAGCCCTGTTTCCTGGGGTAATTGACTCAGGGGCCAATGGGAAGGAGATTTCTTACCTGGATGACCTTTCCCCAAGAGCCATGCTTGAGTAAACCATCAGGCAAAGAACTGAAAGGTCTCGCCAACCAATGCGCCAGCCTATCCAAGTTCATCAAACAACAGAACATAATCCAATAAGACATAGGCTGGAAAGTGCATTGGGAATTCATTTCATATGGTCAGGGATAATAGTCATGAAGCTTGTGGCCAAGAAAATCTTTTAGAGCAGCTTTAAAAGCACCAAGTTCTCTCAGCTCAACAACTGCAGAGGGAAGCGAATTCCAAGAGCCAACAACACGAACTGGGAAGAAACGACGCCGACACTCAAGGGAACAACGAATTTGAGCAAGCTTGAAGACATGACCTCCTGTACCCACAACTGAAGCAAGCTGGAATAGTCTAGTTGAGTCAAAGGGGGCAACACAATGCATGATCTTCCAACATTCAATCAAATCAGCTCTCAATAACCTCCTGCGAACAGAAAAGAGATCAAGAGCAGAAAGCCTGTCTGCATAGGACGTTCTCTAGGCCGTCTATGTTTTTGGTCCACCTTTGCTGGACTGACTCTAATAGCTTAATGTCATCAATATAGCCAGTGTTCCACATAATTGAGCTGAATTCAAGTAAAGGACGAACATGAGTAGTGTACAGTGCCATCATAAAATCACGAGAACGGCATAGTGTTGATTTCAATAAATTGGAAGCCACAGAACGAATATGGTCATGAAATTTCAGTTAAGTATTAGTCATTACCCCTAAATCTCTGCTCAGAGGTGTTAATAGGATAGGAATATCACTAATGAAGTACTGGTCGTAAAGGTCAGCAGGAGGGAGATCTCTGCCAAATCTTAGAGCCACACATTTGTCTGGGTGAATGTTAAGACCCCATGATTTTGCCATTCCAGTTCACAGGACGGTAATTCAAAGGGTCCAAGTGCAAACCTTTCTTAAATATAGGGACTATGTTAGAACTTTTCCATGTTGAGGGCACTTGCCCAATATTTAACGATTTTGTAAAAATAAGGTATAGGTATAGGGTAAGCCAGATGATTTTGATGGGATTTCAGAACCAGTGGATGGATACCATCAGGACCCATACTAGTGTCTTTATCCAAATTGTTAATAGCCAACTTAACTCATTCCAAAGACAGTGGAATAAATGAAAACTGAGTATGAGACATCTGGTGGGCTGCAGGAAGGGTTGGGGGCAAGGCTGTATATATATGGCTAAAAGTGTTTGCAAGACACTCCGCCATGCCACTGGGATTGCTAACTGTGGACCCATCTCCTAACTGAAGTGGCCCAATTAAAGGGCAACCCACCTTCTTATTTTGAATATAAGAATGGAACAGTTTAGGGCAAGACTTCATTTTATTTATAAGTGAAATTTCATAATCAATTTGAGACGAGTATAAGATTCCTGTATTGACTATTTATTCTCTGGAAATTTTCAAGCGAATGGATTCCCTGAGGGGAATGACGTCCAAAAATGAATCTAGCTTCCTTGTATAATTTCCAAGTTGCTTCCCTATTACGTCTTAAAACAGTTGGTGGTTTAGTTTTCCATGGTGGCTTCGTTGTGGGAAAGCATTTATGTGGTATATGTTCTAATGTAGCATTGGTTATAGTCGTAGTAAACTCAACATACATCTCAACTGACAGATGTGCAAATAATAAATCCCAGCTTTTTTTCTTTCTTGGATTTACTCCTTATATATTGTGTCCCTTTGAGGTTAATACTTCTGCCGGCACAAAGACCTGGCTATGAGCTGTGTTTGTCTCCATGGCTGGTACCAGGAACAAACAGTTCTCTCAAAGTTTATAAGATCAGAATGGTTGAAAATTGTAAAAGGATGCGTATGTGAAGAGGGTGCATGAGAAATCAAATAGGAGGGAAGGTGGCAATGAGAGCAATGACAAGATGTAGTGATAGGACTGAAAAATGTTTGAAAGAAGGAGGAGGTAACAATTAATGTTGCTAAATGAAAGAATTTGGTGGGATTCATTTAAAAGCAGTGACCAGCATGCCTTTTAATCTCTTCCATAGTCATATCATACTTTAATCTTCAATGGATATCCCCCCAAAAATACTTATAATATTTTTTCTTTCCCTTCAGAAATGCAAAAGGCAAGCAAAACCTCTGACAGTCACCCAGAATACAGTATGAGTGCCGTAAGAGCCATGACACCGTACCAGTACCCTACTACAACATACATCCAAAACCCAGGCCCTGCCACGTATCCAAGCCATCCACAGACTTATAGCATGCCAGGATCGCCAGCATGGTCTCACCAACCTTGGAGAGAAAATGTTATGCCTTCCATGTTCACAACTTATCAGGGTGCTCCATTTTCCTATCCCTATCCTCAGTACATTCCAACCCCCCACCATATGACCCACCCTCAAATGCCTCAGTATATTCCTTATAATATGACCCATCCTCAATCCATGCCACAAGCACCTCAGTACTCTTCATTCTCTCATCCCATGACCCACCATCCTCCACCCATGCCACAAACACCTCAGTACTCTTCATTCTCTCATCCCATGACCCACCTTAATACTTTGCCTCCAGCACCTCGGTACGCTTCACCCTATCAATACCCTATGACCCACCCTCAAACTGTAACACAAAGGCCTCAGTATATGGTGCCCTCTCCTTACTGTATGACCCTCCCTCAAACTAAGCCAAACAGCAAAGTTTACTCTCCGGAAAAAAACGACAAAAAGTATTGGACAAAGGGCAAATGTCTCACAATTGATTGCAAGACATCACAGTACAGTGAAAATAGCAACAGTGAACCAAGTGAATCATCTAGTTCAGAAGATGAAAATTCTGAAGGAGATAATAACGACAAATCAGAACTGAATAATGAGAGCAGCAATGAAAATGTAAGTGATGATGCAAGTGAATCAAATAGTTTAAAAGATGTAAAAAATGAGGAGAAAATTAGAGAAATAATACAAGAAACAACAGATACAAAAGAATCAAGTAAACGGGAAGGAGAAAATTACCCATTGAAATCAAAGTGCACTAAGAACAAAACTTCAAAAAAGAAAAAAAAGAAACAGAAGAATAAAAGTGTTGTAAAGGATGAAGGTTTTTGCATATCTAAGGAAACATCACCAGTCACCAATGCATCTCAAAGCACGGAGAATAAGAAAGAGATCCAGAAATTGAAGGGTAAGTGTTTGCCCATTGTACACCATTTGTAGCATTCAGATTTTTGTGGCAGTCTTTCCTTCAAACCCATCAATGTGCACTTTTTTTTTAGGGAAAGGAGGAAAACCAAGGAATTAAGGATAAGATAAAAGAAAAGCCTCCTCCCTGCTGCCATTAAAAAGGAATATTTGAGTAAAAAATCTTTTTTCATTAAGATTAAGGTTTGATCATGCATTTTCATAAAAGGAATCTTTATAGGCATACTGAATAATAAAAAATCCCAGATTTATAGAGTTGATTGTATAAGTGCACATATTCTTTAAATTGTGACTTCTTCCCTTGTCAGAACTACCATTTTACTATAACCACTGTCGTGGTACCACCACTACCATTAGCACCTGTGATCCCTTTTCAGATGGGAAGAATTTTCTGGCACAATATGGAGCAGTCATCACAGAAGTTCACTGCACCATGGGCAAGCTGCGGACAAAGAGTGGTACAGAATACTACTTTCCTCCTGCCTTGTGCTTTTTATATGGAGTCAGCCTGGCTCGCGTAGAACTGTGGCACGTCTTAATTGAAGGTAAGGAGTTTGACTCATCTGTGACTAGCATATTTTGGCTGAGCCTGAGTGGACTGAAGGAGTAGACTATATTGCATTCATTGAATACACTAATATTATATATTTCCCCTAATTCTGTGTCATGTATACACCATTTTCACAAGCTTGAATGATGTAAGGCTATAAAAAATGCCCACGTGTTTTCCCGTCCAAGAAAATTGATCATTATACTAGGAAATAATTAAAACAGACATTGCCTCCATTATCTCCAACAGGGCAGCAAGTGAAAGTCACACTTGATCTCACCAACCCTGAGAATCCAAAAGTTACTCGGGTCACAGTGGAGGAGGAGAACCCTGACCACGACACCACCACTACAGTCCTGGACCTGGAGAAGTGGTGCTCTGCCAACAGCGTCCCAGAGAAAGCCACACTGACTCTGGTGAGCTGGAGGGCCTTTTTGGGGAAATTGGCAGTACTTAGTAGTTGAAGGAACAAGATTGAGAGAGAGAGAGAGAGAGAGACCCCTCATTGTTTCTTATTGTCACTGTTATAAGGACTTGCCATTTATAATACTGTTACAGATTACCTTGCTATATACCCTTTTCTACATCTTTCATTTGCTGATAAATCACCTTTCCTTTACAGATTGAGCGGGTGAAGGGTTTGCACGACTCCTGAATACCCTTCGTTGCTGGTTGTGGTGCAGACAGCCATGTGTATTGCTGCTGATCTGGTTGGTGGTGTTATTTTTAGTCTTTTCTACTCTTGGTATTGTATCACTGCTCTTTCTGATATTTGTTGATCTGGTCAGTGGTGTTAGTTTTTTGTCTTTTATGCTACTGGTGTTGTATCACTGTAGTGTTATAATATCTGTGGATCTGATTGGTGGTATTAGTTTTTTTAGTCTTTTATACTATTGGTATTGTATCAAAGTGGTGTTTTAATACTCTTTATCTTTTTTGCACATATAGGAGTTAAGCTTTGACTTGTGCATGTGTAGATGTAGAGGCAAAATATCCCTCTGTGGTTATTCATGAAGATGTGAACAGTTGAAACAATGGAGAAATTAATGACTTCCATTAACTTGAAATTTCCAGTTGCAGCATTAATTTTTAATGTCATACAAAATTCACCAATAAAATAAATTACCATTGTTTCACAGAGCATTCCATTACCATTAATTAATATTATTATTATTATTATTATTATTATTATTATTATTATTATTATTATTATTATTTTTACTATTATGATTAGTAGGTATTTGTATTACTTGTAATAATAATAGTAGTAGTGTTGTAGAAATCCTCTTCATGTGCTTGAGGACTCATTATTTTTGTAAACTCACTTGCAATTGTTATTAATACTTAGTAATGTGGGAATAGCAGAGTTAATTTACAAACAGAAATCACTGTAAATTAAAATTTATTAAGTATTAATTGTAAGATTTTTTAAGCTAACCTAATACAAACTATACAAGTTCACTAGCCACAGCCTTAGGATGGCACAGACTTATGGCTGTTCATTCTGGCAGCCTTGTCTACTCTTTTATAAAGCATGCGTCACATGAGTGAGTGGTTCCACACACAGCTCTTTTTGGCAGTCAAATGCTTCTCACCTCATCAGCTCCCCTCTTCTTACTAAGTCTCCTACTTCTCAAATTCTGCCAGTGTTGCCTCTCATTGTTTTATATTAATATTTTTGTGCTAACTGCTCTTCTGAACTTGATAACTGCATGCATCCACCACTCCCACGACCCCACAGCACCAGTGTGACTTTTTTTTTTTTTTTTTTTTTTTTTTACAGCAGAGGAGACAGCTCAGGGGCAAAAAAAAAAGGAACAATAATGAAAAAAAGCCTGCTATTTGCTGCTCCTATAAAAAGCTCAGAGGAGTGGCCAAACGATAGGTTAATTTCAGGAGGAGGTGTCCTGATACCCTCCTCTTGACGAAGGGAAATTGTTCCAGAGTTTACCTGCGTGAGGGATGAAAGAGTGAAGATGCTGGATAACTCGTGCGTAAGGGATTTGGACAGTAAAGGGATGAGCTTGAGTAGAAAGTCGTGTGCGGCGAGGCATTCAGTTAGCAAGTTCAGAAGTGCAGTCAGCGTGAAAATATTGATAGAAGATAGAAAGAGGCGGAATTTAAGAGGTAGAAGACTCGGTTTTGGGTATCTTTATGCCCCTAAGAGTAGGTAGTTTACATATTCCTTCCATAGCTCATTTCTTTCAACCTGGGCTAATAGTTTGTAAGGATATGATTTGAAAGTTCTGACAAAGATTAATATTTATTATGAGAAATGTCATAGCAGTATTTATTTTAGTTCATCTGTTTTATTTATAGTAAAAATACAGTCATTTCAGCTATGATAAAGTATCCCTTTATATCATTTTAAAATGGACAAATGTTAAAACTCACTGCCACCCAAATGGGTCCATCTGGTTCAGTTCCCACCAATATAGTAGTACAACAAATGATTTTAATTTGTACAAACATTAGTATTACATTGATTCCATGATTTTTTTTCATGAATTTTAAAGCAGAACCTGTTGCTGAGTCCCAAAACTTTGTACATAAAATTTATACTGTTCCATGGTCTTAACCCTAGCAGCAAATTATCTTTGCTATTATCTTCTTCAATACAGTAGAGAACTAAACAGTCTTTGATCCCTAAGGGGAAGGCTTGCGGCAGATACCATTAGGATAACTTTCCTTGAAGGCCTTAACAAGGTCTTCTTCTAGCAGATTGACACCTTCCAACTGATTGCCAAGGGTCACCCTGGTGGAAAAAATACAATGTCAGTGACCTGCAAAAAAAATATACTACAGCTACCACAAGAGGTAAGAGGCAGTGTATGATTATTATGTTTCTTCAAAAATAACTTCCTCACTTGTAATTGATAAAAATAATATGCAGTAAACCCTAGCTTTAAGGACCCAATTGTTCTGGGCCATTGTGGAGTTGTGGGCAGACAAGATAATGTTATTAGGTACTGTAGTTAGGAGGCTACAAAGAATGTGTCTTCCATGTGGCAAATTTCTTCACTCAAAAACTCATCAATACATATTCAAAGAGCCTGTAGAAAAAACATGATCACTACACATTTTGGTTCACGTGTCATGGGCAGTGAGGTGGTGAATCTATCAGCCTTGTTCAATGAGAATAATAAGGGTGTTTACAATGAAGAACTTGTATTAAAAGCTAAGGTGAAAACACAATAACAGGTATAAGTTGAATAAATTTTATGTTCAGAAAGGAAATAGACAAGATCTGGTTCATGAAGTGGGTGGTGGTGGATGAGTGGAATAAGCTGGGCAGATTTATAAATAAGGGTAAAACAATTGAAACCTTTACAGGAAGGTTAGGACAGGAGGGAATCTGATGAATAACCCATCTTCAGAACCTGCCATGTGTAAGTCATCTGGCCTCCTTGTAGTCTCCATAAATCCTTATCAATTAGTTTTCTGTACACTTTGTAGAGGGCAGCGTTCCCTGAACTTACAATGAGAAAGTCAGGGAACAGAAGCTGGCCATTGGTCTCTACTGTGAACTGGATTTTGGGTGCGCTTGGTTTAATTTTTCTTTTAATCTCACCATGTCAGTTTGATTGTCAGTGATGACTAGCACATCATCAATGTACCTGAACAACGTTGCTGCCCTCGTTAGCAGCCACGAGTAGTATTCATTCTCCTGGACTTCCATGAACAGGGAAGCCATTCATCACTGCACTAGATGGGGACCCCATCACCAAGTTGGCAGCATTCTTTATTATTGAAAGCGAATGAGCTGAACCCTACACGCCTTGCCACTAGTTTCATATAATCTACCTGTGTGGGGGTTCAACTCGTTCTTTTTCAACAACAAAGAATGCCGCCAACATCGCAATTGGGTTCCCATCTAGTGAAGTGATGGCTTCCCTGTTCATGGAAGTCTAGGAGAGTGAACACGACTCGCAGCTGCTAATGAGAGCAACAACGATGTTCAAGTACATTGATGATGTGCTGGCCATCACTGATAATAAAAACTGACATGGTGGGATTGAAAGAAAAACTGTTCTAAGTGTACCCAAAAATCCAGTTCACAGTAGAGGAAACCAATGACCAACTTCTGTTCTCTAACGTTCTCGTTGTAGGTAAGTTAAATGAACACTGCCTCCTACACAGTCTTCAGAAAACCAATTAGCCTGTTCGAAGCTGTGCATTTTGATGCCTATTACCACCAAAATATTAGACATGTTCATATAACATCATTTGTATATATTTGTACATAATGAAGCAATTTTTATCATATATAAAAACCCTCATTACGTAAATGATTAGTCAGCAAGTAAGTATGAACAGTATAGCAAAGAACCTGCAATTTTGCCAACTCACAGATTTGAAAATTATAATATCACAAGTTTATTTTTTGCACCATTTAGTTTCATTTGTTTCGTGTATAAAGAATCATAACTAGAGAATTTCTCAGCATTACTGTGCTTCATTATGCAAGGAAATAGGGCTATAAGACCCATACTTACCAGTTGGGCTGCACGTTGTGAGGACGGCCAAAGAGCTCCAGCTTGCGTGTACCAGGGGAGAGACGCTCAATGATGCCATAGATCTCATCAGGTTTGTGGCTGGTGGCACGTACCTCAGCCACAATCACATCACCATCTAAGCCGCGATTTATCTTGGGATTGCCCTTCATACCCACCTAATGAAGTAAGACAGTGTTTATTGACATATCTGAAGGATCTTATTTCTTTACTAAAACAATTTTCACATGTATTAATACGGTCAAACCTCGGTTTACGAGTGCCTTAGTTTACGAACAAAAATTCCACAAAAATGCCTTGGTTTACAAGCGGTGACTTGGTATATGAGCATCGTGCTTGTCATTTTTTTTTTTTTTTTTCTGCCACCCCCCCGGATAGGGACACAGGCTATATGGAGGCTGTCAGGGTCAAGCACGTATGTCCCTCCCAGGGGGGACAACAAACCCTTGCTGGGTTACGGCTCATGAAGGGGAGGGGAGGATGCCAATTTACCGACTATCGGCTGACATCAGCCTAGCTGACCAAGTCGGTCTTTTGACAAGGACTGGCGTATCTCTTTGTACAAGTTGAAGACGTGAGCGTGGGTTCCCTTTGTTCGCTGCAAGACGAGAGAGCTCAAAGCAGAAAACAATGGGAATAGAGTTAGTTAGAGCTGTCACCTTGATCTAAAAAAATAAAGAATGCAAAATCCCATTCTCCAATACAGAGCGAACCCATATTTTAAAGAACGAATGGCAACCCTAAAATTTATCTAGCCTGCCATGAATGACAGCCGCTGCCCACTGCTGGTGAAGACAAGAGGAAGGGGGAAGAGACGTTACGACGCGTATTTTACATGTATTTCAGGACAACCCTTGACAAACAGTTTTATGGACTGGTTTTGTAGTTCACCCAAAAATGCAGTCACTCCAGTTTTAAAATACTGAATTTTATCTGCTTAACCATTCAGACTGGCAAATACGGAACAAATGGCGTTCTGTATTTTAAGGAAAGGGTGGCAAGTTTACAACAACCCTGAGGACTCCTCTGGCAATTTATGGCCTTCTTAAACAATCAGCCATTCTTGAGACTGTTTTTCACCTCCCTCCCGTAATCCGCCAGAGCGCTCTTTCTTGTCCATATGATTGGATGAACCAACACTATATCTCGTTTTGTCACTCATCAAGGACAACACGCATTAATTTAGTCACAGTTATGAGATCCACAGTTCATTAGGAATATTTCATTAGCTGCTTAGTGTCATTCCATGCGACAGTTTCTTAAAACGTCCTTTTTCTCTACAACATATTGACAAATGGCATCATTTCACTTTCTTGTTTCTAACGATAGCGATGTTTTCATACCAGGAAGTTCTTACTTATCGTACAATGGTGCTTTCAAATGGTCTGTGGTGCAGCAGTAACAATAACAGTAAGCTCGTAAACTCTATATCCACCCCCACCTGGTAGGGTTACCCATAGGAAGCTTAGGAAATGGTCATCACTATAGGCCTATGGTCTATGGAGGTGCGGCCAGCAAGACAGTTGCCGTACCCAGCCCCGCTGCAGCTTGCGCAGGACGCCCGATTCTTCCTAAGAATTGGGGGAAATTCTTGAAAATCTGACACGCCAGAATAAGAAACGCAAGAATTTAGCAAGATTCAGGAAAATTCTTGCTCGGTCTTGGGTAATTTTTGACCGCCAGATGATGGCTCCAGTTTCAGTCTACGTTGTAAACTCGTAGAAATAGCATCTGTGCGCTCGTGTCATGTTTTCAGTACTGCAGTGTACATTCTTTGTGTTGTAACAATGTCCCCCAGGAAGATAGTTAAAAGGGATGGTGCTGCAAAGAAGAAAACAGGAACGGGGCGAGCCTCGGCAGCTTGTATGCCCTCCTGGACGTGACTGATTCCCGTTCACCCTCCATTTTGGACAATACGTCGGGATAGCTTCACAGTGGTGATCGAACGTAGTTCCTGTGCCTTGAGAATAGGGAAACTGCGGCTGCTAAACCCCAGTGGAGAGAGAGAGAGAGAGAATATCAATATCACCGAGATATCCACTCAGCCTCACTCGTGTGAGGAAGAAATGAGGGACACCATGAGCAACTGGCTAGTAATGGTACCGGTACTGTACAGTATAGCTGGTACCATTAGTACCGGTACCTGCCCACCCCCATTGTTGAGTAGCGTGGCAGCGCGGGTACTGTATTGTTGTTAAAGTGGCGTGTGGGAAGAACTGAGCTCAGCTGTGTGGCCGCGGCTCCGTGTGAGTCCAGTTGTATGAGACATCTGGTGACCACTCCATAAAATATCGCGTATACGTGAAAAAACGTGTAAATTAGACATTTATTTGGATTTTGGACCCAACGTTATTTAAAAAACGCGTAAACCAAACGCGTAAATCGAGTTACCTGTATGACTGTATATGGAAATGTATTGTACAATGTGGTGAAAATGGTACAATTTAATGCAGTCATACACTGTTTATACCAATACATTCAATCTTTTTTCAACATTTTGTTAAACAACCTGAAAGATAAAATCATCAGAAAAGTAGTCATGTCTTGAACTTTAAACCAGGGCTGTTGAGTTGGAGTCGACTACTTTTGGCCGGAGTCAGTCAGTAAAACTATCACCAACTATGACTCCTTTACATAATCAATTCTTGATATAAAGTCCTTGGCTGCACTGCAAGAAGTGTTGCCACTTTATGGGAAGTTTCCACAAATTTGTGGGAGAGGCAAGTTTTTGTGCGAGCTCTTGTGGGGAGATGTTAAAAAAAAAAAAATTGATGTTTTTTGTGTTAATGTGGATTGATAGTCTGTAAATTATGAGATAAATTACTAGATGATGTCATAGAAGACGTACCCAATGACACGTGCCATACTGGGCGAGCGATTCCTATAACATACATGAATGTATCTCCACTCTCGTTTCAGCACTGAATCTGTGCTAGGCTGCTCAAAGCTTAGCATAGGGTTGCCAGTTTTCTCCTCTTAAGGACAACTTGTCCTTTATGATATCTGGATGTCCTATTCATGCTTAACAAAAAAAAGCCTGGCTGAATCTGTGGTCGTAATGTGAACTGACCGAGTGTAGTTAACCCTTTCCATCCGTGACGCAGATGTCGGCGTCACAGTATGGAAAGGGTCAAGAGGAAATGGAAGAGGATTAATCCTCTTCTAAACCTCTCAATCCTCCTCTAAATTCCTCTTAATCCTCTTCCATTTCCTCTTAAGAGGTTTAGAAGAGGACTAACCCTTTCCATACGGTGACGCCGTTGGATGCCTACGTCAGCATCGCCGGAGTGAAGGGGTTAATGTAGTGCAGTGTTGTGTGGGTGTAGCTGGGTCTGATGGGTGGTGTGTTGTTGGGTATGGTGTAAGGCAGGTGTTCTTTAAGTAGTGCCTCTATACCCCCAGGGGGTATCAAAACTGGTTCTTGGGGTATTCAAAAAGGCATACTGGAAAATATGAAAATAAAAATAAGTCCATAGAATTCAGCTGTTTGTTCATAGCCGTCCTGTTTTCTCTTTTTTACAGGAAATTAAAAGTTGGGAGTAGTAGGCTAATATTGGAGAGGGGGTATCAGGTTGACTTGGGAGTTGAGCTTTGGGGTACTGGGGCTGAAAAACTTTAAGAACCACTGGTGTAAGGTGTGATGTAGCTGGGTCTGATGCAGGGTTGGAAAAAACCCAGGTTTAAAAAAAAAACTCCGTTTATTTTTTTGTTTATTCCTCATATTTATATGTAAACCAATTTAAATAAGCAATTAAAAAGTAGTCTAGAGTAAAGCAAAAGGTTTGAAGTATTATCTGAAGGATAGACACTTGTTTAGGTCCTGTTGATACATGTTGTTAACTTGTACTGTACAGGAAACGAACGGATGAGGCTTGACTACCGGTCACTCTGCACTCGTCAGTTCCTCAGCCTTTTATTTACGTTAGCAAGAAAAATCACGTGGCTAGTTTGGTTCAAGTTGTCTGTTTCTATGCAGTTAATTTAATATAACTGATAACTTATGCCACTTCAAGAGCAATTTTGAACGGGGTTCCCGTGGTAGAGTCTCGGCCTTGCGCTTCGGCGGGGTGCCTGTAGCACATGGGTTCGAGACCTATCAGTTACCATGGGGGTGGAAAGGTGGGCTCTTTCCGGCACCCTCAGCCCTGTTGTTGGGCCTCCTCCTTGAAAGAATTGGGTATCTCTCTACCAGCCGTCTGGGGGGTTGCGCGGCATGCTCTGCCTTCCTCCATTGGGGTATATCCCCAACGAAATACCAAAAAAAAAAAAAAGTGTGGTATGGTGTGTGTGAGGTATGGAGTGACTGGGTGTGGAGTGAGGTGTGTAGTGTCGTGTGGCTGGGTGTGATGTGCGATGTGGTGTGGGGTGTGGTGTGGTATGATCAGGTTTTGTGTGAGGTATGGTGTGATTGGGTGTGATATGTGGTGTGGTGTACTGTTTTGTGGTGTTGCTGTGATGTGTAGTGTGGGTGGGTGTGATGTATGATATGGTGTGGCTGGGTGTGGTGTGAAGTATGGTGTATTATGTAGTGTGGTATAAGGTAAAGGTGGGTGCATACGCTATAGCTGTGCGTGGCTGCGGTGCTCATCTCTGTCCATTGGCCCTTTGAGCCTGTGGTAGATAAGAACCAGTTACCCCGGGACATGGGCCAATGTGAAATCCAGGATGATGATTATTGGGGCATTCTGTTCTTGGCACCGCAACTGCAGGGTCATATGGCGTTTCGTGAAATCCGGGATTGCCACAGTTTACTTTTCACAGGTTTCCCCAGGTATCCATTTATCGACCAGCCTGAAAGGGAGGATGAACAGCTCGGTGAGCTGCACACCAACTGCCTGGGCCAGGATTCGAACCTAGCCTCACAGAGTATTATCCAGGCATGCTGATCACTAGAGCACGGAGGCGGTGGCTGAATCGACAGAGTAACACCACCGCGTTCAGGAGGACGCGAGTTCAATCCCCGCCCGGTGCCACCAAGCTGGGATTTTTCAGCCGCCGCCGAGTGGCTTAAAACTACCCACATGCTGTCCAGAAGACCACCTATCAACCCGGACTCTAGATTCTAGGATTAAAGATGAGCTCCGGGAGGGCAGCATGAGCCAATGCAAGATGGCGCCACTATAAACACTCGCCTGCGCCAGAACGGGCTGGGCCGACCATCAGGACCCACCGGGAAGAAGCCTTGGGCCGACCATCAGGCCCCACCGGGAAAAAGCCTACCAGCGCTATAGGCCGCGACGTAAAAAAAAAAAAAAAAATATTGTGTGTGGCTGGGTGTAATGTCTGGTGTGGAGTGGTGTGGCTAGGTTTGCTGTGTGAGATGGTGTGCCTGGGTGTGATGTGGCTGGATGTGATTTAGGGATGTACCGACCGATACCAAAATTTTGACCGATACCGATACCCCAATATTTGACCGATACCGATACCTGTGCATTAATTTTTTTATACAACAATTCCAGCAGCTAAAAGGCAATATCAAATGTTAAGAAAAAATAAATACTACTCGTTTTTCCACCGCAGAAGGGAAGAAAAAAAGAGGTAACCAGTGGTGGCCTGAAAAAAGGTGTCCATAGATCCATAGCCAGACATGCTGACCACTGCACCACGGAAGCGCTTAACCCTATACAGCACGGCGAGGCAGCAGTGCATGGTTAACCTAAGTGTTAACACCCACCCCCATGAGTTTCAACAAGGGGCGAGGGAGGAGGCGCCTCGTGAGGTCTAGTTGACTCAGCAAGGTTAGTTTTACCTTAATTGCCATACATTTAGGCAGCCCTGGCAGCGTGCCTTGTTGTGGGGCAACCATCTGACTGACTGAGGCAGGCAAATGAGGGGGTTCCGCCAATCCTGCGCCGAAGCTACTAAACCTGTATTGTACGCGTACGCGGTACCAAAGGCTATACTGTATACCTAGTATTATATATTTGTATTCAAAGTAATATGAATCTTATCGTTTAAAGTGATGAAAATTAAATCACGGGAAATTCCAAACTACGTAGTACCATGATACTGGATAATTACACTTTTCTAATATTTTTTCAACAATTTAGAAAATCCAATTTCTGTTGAACAAAATTATTTGCAACTAGTGACATGTGACGTACAAAACTCCTTCAAGTATCGGTAGAAAATCAACTGATACCGATACTCTTAAACTGTGCCAATACCACTGATACTGATACCGATACATCGGTACATCCCTAATGTGATTTATCATGTGGTGTAGTTGGGTGTGGTATGAGGTATGGTGCAACTGAGTGTGAGATGTGATGTGGTTGGATATGGTGTGAGGTATGGAGTGACTGGGTGTTATGTTTGGTGTGAAGTGGTTGGGTGTGATGTGTGGTGTAGTATTGTTTGGTGTGATGTGTGGTGGTGGTGTGGCTGTTTGTGATGTGTGATATGGTGTGCCTGGGTGTGGTGTGATGTGTAGTGTGGTGTGGCTTTATAAGATGTGTGGTGTACTGTGGCTGGATGTGATGTGTGTTGTGAGGTAGCTGGAGGTGATGTGTGGGGTGTGATGTGTAGTGTAGTGTGGCTGGGTGTGATGTGTGGCTGCATGGTGTGGTGTGTTCAGTGTGATGTGTGGAGTGGCATGGCTAGGTGTGGTGTAATATGATGTATAGTGTTGCTGGGTGTGGTTTGATTTGCCTACCACAGTACTGCAGAAATGGGGGAGGGGGAAGGGGGTCAAGTCGGAGTTGCAAACTTAAAATTTCCTGGAGTTGGAGTCAGAATTTTTTTTATATCCAACTCCACACCCCTGCTTTAAACCATGTAGCAGTGACAAGTGTCTGAATAGTTTTCACAATTATGTAAAAGTAGCAACACTATATTTCAAAATTTCACTCAATTTCTTTCCCACAGTTTGTGATTAGTGGCATGGTCTAGTGCATCTACTAAATTATAAGTAATATAGTTGAACCAAAGTACACCTGCATTCAGTAGCAGTGGGTGAGAGAACAGATAGCGGAGGTGACTAAATTAAACAAGTAGGGGGGGTATTGTGGTTAGCACACCTAGCTATGAAGTTACGTGCCTAGGTTCAATCCCAGCCCTGTAGAGTAGACAGTACACCCTTTCATGCTGTTCAATAAATGGGTACCTGGGAAAGTAAACTGTGTTAACCCAGATGTCACATTTGCCCTGTGTCCCAAGGTAATGGGTTGTCAGTCACCACAGGCTAAAGGGTTCATGAGATTGAGATCAACACTGAAACCACATGCAACTTAGCATATGCCCCCAACTTCTGTGAAGTATAAGAGCATGGAAAGGGAGATTAAGTACAGTTAGCACTCATCTGTTCCCCATCTACACTAAACATTCTCAGTCTATCCTTAACTCAAAATCTAAATTGGAAACTTCATCTCTTACTAAATCTTCCTAGAATTTAGGCAATGTGTATCAGTGTTCCTAATCTCGACACGCAAGTCTAGTTTACACCCGTGCTTTTCTACCCATAATGATTCCTACCTCCACATAGGACCGTTTTTGTGAGAATAACTCATTTACTTGAATTCATTGATATATTTACTGGAGAGAGATTCATCACATGTTGAGTGACAAGGTTTTACATTACAATACTAAGTGCTTCTTTTATGCAATTCCCTAGAGTAAATATTTTCCTAATTACAAAAATAAAATAAAAATTATGAATAATGAGACCAAAATTAACATGCAGACCTTACCAGACAATGCTCCTTGCCATGGTTCAGCCAGTGTCCTGTTCTGCCAGTACGAATGATCCTCTGCAGCTGGTTGGTCTTGACCCAGATGATTTCATCTACACGCTCGTAACCCCACAACTTGAGGCACTCACGTCCCAGCTCCATTGCCCTGAAACACACCATATGTCACCACCACCTGCAAGGGTCACAGATGTTTGTCAAGAATTATCTAAACATATCACATACATGTTAAAATTTTTGAGGTCAAATATGAGTTCAACTTATAAGGATAAGGTGGACTCTCTGTATAACATGATTTTATTAAAATTTTATTATAACTAAGACCTGAATTTAGGACACATTTTCCATAAAACATGATTATCTTTTATATTTAACACTAATTAGGGACATAATAAAAAAAACTCCTTATGAGAGAGATAAGTTGATAAAACAAAAAAACTGTGGAGTGATGCCAATAATGGTGCAGCAGACAAGAGACTGATTCCCTCCCAGCCAGTGATCAACCAAGTGCATAACCATTTTGGCTGCTGATTGGCTGAGTCATCTTCTCAGCGACGGAGTCCTTCTTTGCCCCTCATTGGCTTATAGCATGAGCAGTGCAGCCACTCACTGGTTCAATCAAACTGAAGGTGAGTGAGTTCCTCCTAGCCCCTGATTAGCTGAGGGGTTGGATATCATGGCTGCTGACTGACTGCATCAGCATATCAATGATTGCCTCCCCTTTGCTAGGAATACACACCAGTGAATCTGATGGACTAACCTGCCAGTCACCCAGAGAAAGATGAGTCCCTCATCCTGCATGATAGGGATGTTAAGTTGCCTCATTTCATCGTCAGACATGGTGCCGTAGGGTAGCTCCATATGAATGTCCCATGGTGGGTCAGCCATGATCACTGCAAATTTTCCTGTTGGTAATTAGAAAAATGCTGTAACAAACAGCCAGACCTTGCCCATCTAAATATTCCATTTACAGAATGACTGTAGACCTGTAAACATTAATTTTATGATTATAATTACCAAGCAATGCAAAACACCATTGCATCATGGTTATGGGTTTCAATGCAACAACAAAAAAAAAGGTTTGGCCCTGTCTCAGTGCTGTTCTTTTATGCTGTAGTTGACCAGTTGCTCAGTCTCTCAGTGGAATACTACTACTACTAAAACCAGAATTAAGAACATAAGGAGTCTGCAAAAGGCTGGTAGGCCTGTACAAGGCAGCTCCTGTGAATCTGACCCCATCTAACATCATTATCCATGAATTTATCTAATCTATTTTTGAATGTGACTATTGTGTTGGCACTCGTAACATGATTGCCAAGCCTGTTCCACTCATCGAACACTCTGTTGGTAAACCAATTTTTGCTTATGTCCTTGATGACTCTGAACTTATCCAGTTTAAACCCATTACTACATGTCCTACCCAGTTCTTTTACCATCAGAACCTTATTAATATCCTCCTCATTAAAGCCCTTCATTCATTTATAAACCTTGATCACGTCTCCTCACACCCTTCGCCTTTCTAGAGAATGCAAGTTTAATTGTTACAGTCTTTCCTCATATGGCAAGTCTCTTAAACTGTGAATCATTGTAGTCATCCTTCCCTGTACCCATTCCAACATTTTGGTATCCATTCAATAGTAAGGTGACCAGTACTGAACTGCATAATCAAGATAAGGTCTAACTAATGCTAAATATAACTTGAGGATGACTTTGGCACTTCTGTTACTTATGCTCTTTGAAATGAATCCCAGTATACTGTTTGCTTGATTTCTAGCTTGAATGCAGTGTACCCTTGGACAGAGATCAGAGATCAAACCTGGGCCTGCAGATTTGTTGCTAGGCATGTTAACCACTACACCATGGAGGTTGACAAAGGAGCAATGCAAATTAAAAAAAGGCTCTACAGACTACAAAGTCATCACCAGATGCCCCTCTGCAGTTTATCTACATTTCTATGTTCAAAGTGGCACCATTTTGAGATTTTTGACCATACCACTGAGTCAGTGAACTGACGAGAAGCCTGTGGCAGCTGGTGGAATCAGTTTCACCATGAGCCCTATTTGATTTTTTTATCTATATCGTGAATTAGTAAACCTACGTACAAAAAATATACATAGCAAGTGCCAACTGTATAACCAACCCCTAATGAAGAATGAATTTCAAAACATCAAGAAAATTATTTTCATATCACTCAGAACAATTCATCATTATCATGTCACCCCATTTCCAGTGGTCAAGGTGAGAAGTAAAACCAGCCTTTTTAAAAAGCAGAATAAAAATGTACAAATAACAAATATGAAGTCAACTGGACACTGTCCAGTGAAATGTATGTGTATGAAGAGAAGATATAAAGGAAGGAGAGGGTGGAAGTGGGATGGGAGTGGTGTTCAGAAAGTGTATAAACGAATTCAAGTGGTTATTGAATATTTTTCAAAACTGAGGGAGGGAGGAAGGCATATTGTGGGGAGACCTATACTGTTGCCAAACCCCCTGAGGGTGGTCTGTGAAGCAGGTATGAAATTAAATATAGGTTGAGTGACAGAGGTTTGTACTTCTTTAAGACTCTGAGAAATAGTATTTGACTCAAACCTTTGATGGTATGAGGGTCATTAGGAGGTGGTGAGGTGTTGTGATTATAGCCTATGCTTGGATGAGATTATGTCATATTCTTCTATGGCTAAAAACATTTTTGCAATTTCAAAAGCTTTCATTCTACTTTGCTTTCTTAAGAAATGGGACATATGAATATGTAAATGTAATAACATATGCACACCTATATATACAGATAAGTGAGTAACCCAGCAGTTAAAAATATCTTCCTAATTTAACTTTAAAGCCAAACAGCAGGCAACAATCTCATCACAGGACCTAGTATGGACATGTCGAGAAACCTAAGGTCACACTGGATCCACTGTGGGGGAAAGAGGATGGTTCGTTCTTCCTGCCGTGGACGCTCCAAGGGTGCCATCAGAGAGAATGGTTGTTCTTGTTGTTGCTGCTGCTGTTGTTGCTGCTGTTGCTGCTGTTCACTCACTCCTGTGTAATCAACTTCATAGTGGACGTATCTGAAATAAATAAGAAGTACATGAAATGTCTTTCTTTTTCACTGACTGGAGTAAAACACACACCATGTGAAAAATTGAGGAGGCTGACCTGCAGGTGTCCATATGGAAGCAGGTGTTGAGAAAGGAACAGTCCCCGAGCGACTCATCTGTGTGCTTCTGAATGATTTTCCGGAAGTGTAGGCGTCCACACTGCAGTCCTCCCTTCTTTGTAGTTCGCTCACATTCCTCCTTAGTACCATGAGGACAGAACTCCTGCACCTTGGCCCCTGCAACATGTCATATCACAGACAATGAGTGACACAACCACACTGTTGTGGAGATGACTATTGCTGTGAATGACAAGACACAGCAAGAAACCCTTGCTGAAGCAGGCTCCCTGTCCTCAGTTAGCTCTTGCAACACATAGTTGCACATCAAAAGAAAAGCTAATGAGTCAGAAAGTGGGCTCACTTCTTTAAAAGTTGAGAGAGCAGTTGTTAAGTCTTTCATCACATCTGTATCCTACCAAAAGGCCCTCCCTTTGCACAAATTAAACCTGTTTCCTGTTACTAACATGATACTAAGTGGGCTTTGGAGGTGAGGGGATGGGAGGGGAGACCACTCCCATAAGTCAACAATTAGGCTAAGTCAGCAGCCTCTGTTCCAGCTGTATTCTTTTACTGCACTTTAACTTCAAAACCATGCTATACGTACACTCAACTAATAATAAAAAAAATTAAGAACTCCCCGTCTCTTACCTCCCTGGGACCTAAAACGCTGAGCAATGCTCTGTTCCTTAGCAGTGGGTTTACTTAGCAGCTCCATGATCTCTTCCCCAACCTTTTTAGTTTCACGTTCCCGAATACTCTGGGCTGAAAGGAGGCTCTGGAAAGAAGAAAGTGATCATAAACTTGTAAAAGAGCTCTCTTGTAAGATAGTAAATAATAAATAGTCTGAAACAGTGGGAAGCCCTTGGAGTTTCTATATGATTTGATATTTATACATAACAAAAAGAGAGAGAGAGAGAGAGAGAGAGAGAGAGAGAGAGAGAGAGAGAGAGAGAGAGAGAGAGAGCAAAATAACATTATAATAATACCATAACATCATCCTCTTGCCTATCCTTTCTCTTCTCTTTGTCATTCTTCACCTCCTTGGCTTGGCGTGGCACTTTGGAGGGTGGCTCCTCGGAGGTGTTAGCACTGTGTTCTGCGGCAGGACTCTCCTCTGAGGTGAAGAAAAATAGTAAGGAACCAAATTATTTATTTTTATATTTTTTCACCAGAATTTACATCAACATACAATAGCCAAAAAATAAAATGTTTTATGTACAAAGAATTAGAACGTTTGACAAGCCAATCTCCATCTCTAATTTGGTACAACTTGGGCCCACAAAAATTAAAAGTGGGCTATACCAATAATGAATGGCAGTTGTGTGAGCATGGAAGTAAAGGGAGATTTGAGAAATACAATAATAGTACCAACCCTCACATATGCAAGTGAAATGTGGGCCTGGAATGAAAGTCAGAGGTCTAGAGTGCAGGCAGTGGAAATGAGTTATTTGAGGAGTGTTTGTGGTGTGAGTAGAATGGATGGAATGAGTAATGAAAGTGTGTACGAGCATTTTGGAATGTGTCACAGGGGTGAAGGGAAGAAGTGTGGTGGAGTGGTGGAAGAAGTGAAGCGACAGACCTTCAAGTGGTTTGGCCACAGCTACAGTGTTAGGTCTGAACAGCAATAGAAAGGAATCAGATCAAATGGTGAAAAGTATGAAAAATTTCCTTGTGAAAAATTGGGAAAAAAGACAGAATTGTTGAAACTTACCAAACAGGAAGTGATAGAAGAAAGAAGTGAACAACCTAAAAGCAATAAAAGCAGAACAGGTTACAAGAAAAAGAAGAAGAGAAGACAGTCTGTTTACCACGTGCGAGTAAAGGCAGCAGTGCTCTACAGTGGAGTTTATACAGCCTTTTTTAGTTTATCATGGCCTCCAAGCGTTCCTCCATGTCTTCTTCAGGCGTGAAGAAGCCATGACATGTGATTTATGTGTATGTAAAACTATATAACAATGCTTAGAAATGCCTTAGAAGTCCATTTTTTTTATTCGATCAAGATGGAAGAACAAAACCCTATTTTCCCTATTTGATTATAGTCCCGTCGATAGCGGATTCGTGGATCACGGGAATCTCACGGAACCAAATACCCGTGAACGGCGGGGGGCTTCTGTATATTCATAATACGACTGCATGGTGTTATGAATGGCTTGGGATTTGAGGGAAAGTCAATAACTCCGTAAACCTTCCATTTCACATGGCAACGTGGGGGGGGAGAGAGAGAGAGAGAGAGAGAGAGAGAGAGTGTGTGTGTGTGTGTGTGTGTGTTCACTGTCCAGGTAGTATTTCACAAATCTTCTCAATGTGGTGACACCAAAGGCCATTCCAAAGTCTCCAAGTGAAGCCAAACTCTGAGCTAAGGTAATTTCTTCCTGTTCTCAATTACCCCTTATGGTGTTTTCAATTACCCCACTCAAGTAATTGGTTACCCATCCAAAAACCAATCATCTCACCTGGTAGGTGGATGCACACAGCAAGTCAGAGACAGTCAGCAGTCATTCACTAAAAGCACAGCCTTGTAATTCAAAAAATTAGTGTGCAGTGAACCTTAGCAATCAATAACCTGAAATGGTAAAAAAAAAAAATCTTCCACATATCTAAGAAAATAAAAAAAATTCCGCCAATGTTTTTGAAACATGTCAGTATATTGTTGGTCTTCATATTCAGCATCATTAATATAACCTAGCAATAAAAAAATAAAAAACTCAGTGTAGTTTGTTTTCAATTACCCCTTGTTTTCAATTGCCCCACGTGTCCTCAATTCCCCCATCATACGGTACCTAATAAAAATGTTAAATTGAGTTTCATCTCTCCTCTGTTACTTACAAGTCTTCTTTCTAACACTGATCTTGTTATTTTCCTCATTACTCCATCCATGTAGATGTTAATCTCACAGGAGCATTACATAATCCTACTTATATTTTTTATTGGTAATCACTTGAAGCAAACTATCCCAAACATCCTTGATAAAATGTTGCCCAGGTTTTCAGCACACAAGACAGAATAAATATCTAGGAGGTTACCTTGCTGGGAAGAGATGGTGTGGTGTTTTTTTTCTTTGTGTTCGGCACCTAAGACTGCCGTCACTCTGCTGTGCTGCACTGCTGTGACTGTTATGGTTGTGTGGCCCTCCCCTCCATCTTGGGTAATGCTGCACAGAAAGGATATCTTTTTACCTTCACAATAAAGTTTTTAGGAAGTACCTATTTACCACTCTTGCATTCAATTAATAACATGATCACATAAACCTCAAATAATTGTATTGAAACTGTTCTAAAACTAAAATGTGCTTCAGAAAGAAAATAATCACTATTATATCATGCCAGAGGGGAAGGTGGAGAGAGGTGAGATAGAGGAGGCAATGAAGAAGTTAGGAGTAAGAAAGGCCCCTGGAGCTGATGGCATAACAGCAGAAATGTTGAAGTATGGAGGTGTAGTTGTGGAATGAATGTTATGGATATGTAACCTAGCATGGGAACAGGGTGAGGTGCCAGAGGACTGGAAAAAGGCTATTGTTGTGCCACTGTACAAAGGGAAAGGAAGCAGAGGTGATTGTAATAATTACAGGGGAACAAGTCTACTCAGTGTGGCAGGAAAAGTGTATGGAAGGGTTTTAAATGAGGATGAAGAAAATAACTTAGAAAAGTGTAGGCGATGAACAAGGGGTTTTTAGGAAAGGAAAAGGTTGTGCAGACCAAATATTTGTAGTGAAAATGTTAGTTAAAAAATAGGTGGTGAAGGATAGGAAGCTGTTTGCTGGTTTCATGGAGCTAGAGAAGGCAGACAGTGTTGAAAGGAAGGGTTTATGGGATGTTCTAAGGATATATGGTGTAGAAGGGCATTTGCTGGAGGGAATCCGATCCTTTTATAAGATGAGAGAGAGTTTCGGTGATAGTGTGGGTGTGAAATTGAGATAGGGGTGTGGTGATGTCATAATGGCTTTTTAATGTGTACATGGACAGTTGTATGAGAGAAATGAAAGCCAGAGTGGGGGAGAATCCAAGGCTGAAAGTGAGAGGTACAGTACAGAGGAGTCAGCAGATGCTACAGTATTGTTGGCAGAGAATGAGGGAACGATGCAGAGGATAGTGGATGAGTTTGACAGGGTATGCAAGAGGAGAAAGCTGAGAGTGAATGCTGGAAAAAGTAAGGTTAAGGTATTTGAGAGGGCAAGAGAGCAGGTCATTGATTTTGCAGTCATACAGAGTTAGAGTAGAGAGTACAACGAAGTGTAGGATATGGCTGGGGAGGAGACAATGGTGGAGGTGACAGAGTTTAAATATTTAGGGATAGTTTTATGCAAGCATGGAAGTATGGAAGGTGAGGTAAGGGAAAGAGCAGTGAAGGGCAGACAGGTAGTAGGTGCATTGGAGACTTGTGAAAGGAAGTGTGAGCATGGAGGTAAAGAAGGGAATAAAGAACAGTATTATTCTGCCAACTCTGTCGTATGCATCAGAGACGTGGACACAAAATGAAGCACAGGAATTGAGAGTATGTGCATTGGAAATGAGTTATATAAGAGGTGCATGTGGTGTTTCAGGATGGAATGGAGAAAGTAATGAAAGCATGTATGAGAGGTTTGGTATGGGTGTAACAGTGAAAGGAGTGGATTGTGGAGTGGTCGAGTGGGTGAAGCGTGGTGTGCTGAGATGGTTTGGACACATGATGAGAATGGGGGAGAATGAATTTGTGAGGAGTGTGTATGAGGGAAGGATTGAGGAAGGGGGTGTACAAGGGGATAGCAGACCTTGTCACCTCCTGAACCAAGCAATTGTTTGTTTGCTTATTTTGGGCATAAATCAATCTGTTTGGGGGAATAACAAATGTTTGTGACCATGAAAGTGCTAATTTTCACCATTTTCAGGCAGGAATGAAGTAATTGTGTTTTAAGGTGTGGGGCTGAATTCTCATGCACTGTTTCCATATTTACAACCCGTTTTGACCTTTCAGGCAACTTACTACCTATTCATCCCATGAACTTGTTTGTTGGAAAACCACAGGATTTCAGGCAAGAGAATTTTGTGAGGACACAGATCTGTATATACAGATATGGCACCTGGTTTGACAATACTGGTGTCCAAACATACACAGACCTGGCACTTTAGGAGTTAATGCTTACCTAAATGCAGTGCTAAAGTTTCTTTCAAGGCTCATGCATTAGAAAGGAGTTCTTCACTCACCTTATGAGTTCTTTATAAGCAAACTTCTGCAGAAGATTATCAATGTCCTTGGCCTCGAGGCTTCTGCCAAGTTTATTGGCGAGAGTAAGGGTGAGGTGAGCTGCAGGTACAGGAGGTACTGCCCCATTGAGGCACTCAAGCAAGGCACACTCCAGGTTCCAATCCTCATTTCCATTGGAGGCAGCTGCTGCAGATATCATTTATGGTTACACTCATGAGTCACACAGACCCCATGGTCCAGACTTGTGGTCTGTCCCTTAACAAGCTACTCTTTGTTGTCTGTGCTCAACCATTTCGCGATCATTTTTTTTACCTGACCGTCAATACCTACTTGCTTTTTTTAAAAGTAATTTTATATGATCGGACTTTATCAAAAGCTTGGAAATCAAGCGTCCAGTGATTTGTTTCGTCATAAACAGTGAAGTGAAGATTATAAAAGGTTATAATAGATTGATAGGCAGGGATTTTTTGTTTGGAAGCCATTGTGTAGTCCAATTTATGAGTGGCTTTTCAGGTACTCCTGGTTGTCTCTCTATTTGTCCTCAAGTCAAGTACCTACAACCCGAGGAGTTAGACTAATGGGCCTGTAATTACCTGGTTTTTTTGTCTCTTTAAAAGGTGTGGACAATGATTACTGACTAAAATATTGTAGGCAAGAAACTAAGTCTCAAGTATATATAGACTGCTACCGGTATTCTTTAACATATATGTTCAAGGTAAAGAAGCTAAGTTTCTACTGTAGTTCAACACAAGGGCATTCAAACCCAATGTTAACCTTAGGAATAGCAACCAATCACCACTAAAATAATAACCTGTTGACTTGAGGTAAGGGGCCAAGATGATAATCGCAGGCAGAAATCAAATGTGCAAGTGGTGAGTGGCCAGGGACTTGATTACCCCTAAGGACTCAAAAAAATCTAAGGGGTGACCCCGGAGAACGAAAAAACACCAGTTTTTCTAGTACATTATTCTTGAAAGCATATGTGATATACTTATAATACCACAAATGAAAATCATAGTGAAACAACTAATAATAACAATTAGAAATAAACACTTAAGTTCTGTGTGTGCACATGAGGTAAAGGACTTTGCTTTATGTTCTAATTTCCTTGTATATAAAAAAAAAAATCAGTCACAACTAGCCGTGTGACTGAGTTTCTAAGCCTATGTATGCGTGTATTTAGGTCTAAGGTTGTCAATTAGTGTACTATTTCAGATGCAGAACAATAGCGGTCACGAGGAAACAAGGGAAATCTTAGAAAACGGAGGCATCGGCACGCAGGACACTCGTCCCTTTACAGAATCCACCAGTATTTCCGCTTATGAGTCACTCGTCCTTTAGGGGTTAAAAACTCACAGTATTTCATAAATTAAAAATTAATTTTGCCTCATGAATTTATCTCAAAATAGTATGCAGCTGGGGGGGTTCACATATGTGCTGATCCAACTTCTGCTCTGAAAACTGTGGAAAAAGAAACCATACCTAACTAGTGATCAGAGTCCCGCTTTTTTAAAGTTTGTCCTGCTTTTTTAGGTGTCCCTAAAATGTCCCACTTTAATGACATCTGTCTCGCTTTCAATTATTCGGTATTGAAATATCCCATCTTTAACGTGAAATACCTACTGATAATTATACATTTTTACAGTCTTTAATGTTTCACTAACTGGTAACTTTACACAAATTGTACTCGTACCATCTATACTCCATACAGGTCAAGGTAAAGATAGCTATGCGTAGATATATCTTTACCTTGATACTGGTACAGAGTTTGTATGGGACGTTGTGCCTCTGACTCTACTCACATTAATATTAGATTTGTATCACTGGCGTGAGGTGCACTCTCTGTTAAGCACGAGCGCGTGTATTTACCTAGTTGAAGTTTTACAGGGCCTGGGCTTACGCTCGTGTGGTCCCGTCTCCGTATCTGTCCAACTTTTCCTCAAAGTTTTGCACACTCTTTGCCGATACTTCATCATTACTTGGTGTGTTTCAAACCTCTATATTTCTTTGTGGGAAGCTGTATTGTTTTATGTCTCTCAAGCATCTTCCCTTCCTCGGTGTGTGTGTGTGTGTGTGTGTGAAATGTCCCGCTTTCAGCTTCAGTAGATCTGGTCACGTTAACCATAGTGGATATTCAGAGGGGCCTATTATGACTTAATCATATCCCTGCTGTTGGAGGCCTCACCTGGCGGGGCCGGGGGCGGCGGGGGCGTGGCGGGGGCCAGGGCGGGGCCGGGGCTGCCGCCGCCGCCCACCACGGCGCTGAGCAGCGTCTCGCGCTCCGCCCGCCGCTTCTTGATCTTCTCGCGGAACCGCTCCCTGTTGCTCTTGACTCGCTGGATGTTGGCCCATGTCTCGTCCCCCATCTCGGCGGCCAGCACACACGGCGGCACGGCACGGCACAGCACTGCACAGGGAGGCACGGCACGCACCACACGTAAACAAACACCTGTCCACAGCTGGACGTGTGTTAGAGCCAACACTTCCGGCTTCGGTGTGTTCGCACGGCCGCCATGATGCCACTCCCATAATAAGAATAATAAAAGAAGGAGAACAATAGTTTCTTCATTAAGAAAGCTAAGCATTTATTTCCTTTCTACCCGCTCCCTATTTTTAGTTTTTTCTTCTTCATTTGAGTGCTTTGAGGCCTCATTTGTTGTGCGAATGAATAATAATCTTCCTATGCCCGTGCCTCATCAGATTTTAGACTGCGGTACAATAGACTCCTTCAGAAAACAAATACACACTCGTCACCACAACACACCAACACTAACAATTACACTTGATTCACTTCCCTCGATCCCCTGCACACCCGGCTCCCCCGTCCCCCCAACTGCCGACACAAATATGCGTGTTTACGGCCGGGTGCCCTGCGCATCATTCATCCAGATCCAGATCCTAATATATTAATGGGACATATGTGGAAACACAAGCTAGGGGTTCGAAGGAGGCGGAGCACCCCCCCCACCCCATTAGGTGGTTACATGCACAGTGTGGTTACATGTATATATTCACCTGTTTTATGACCCTACGGCAAGCGGGGTCGGGGGGGGGGGGGTGATTCCCTTCCGGTAGTAGGAGCGTGAACATTCCTTTCGGTGAGCCGCAGGTTTTGGCTGTCGTTGCTCTCCTAGCGGAAAATTCTGCACCCTCACTTTGGGGAATGGGAATGTCCTTACCGTCTTGCGTCTGCAACCTGCGTCTCTGTGGTGACTGCACGCGGGTTGAAACACCTTTACAAACTGGCGAAGAATATAAGCATCCCTCCACTGGGTGATCTCCAAGTAGCCAATGGGCATGTGAGTGTGATGCTTTTTAATGCTTTTCAGTGTGCGGTGAGTAAGATACATTGATCATCACTGTGATATCTGGTTAACAGAATTGCAATGGACGAGCCTCGATGTATAAGGCGCAGATATTCCTTATTTGAAGTGTTTAACAATATGTTGTTGAATGATCAGTTCTAAGTACCGTTGCGAACAGAGTGCATTTGCCTTGCCTTTTCAATGTAATAATTTAAAGAGCAATCAGCGTACGGATCCAGTAAATATAAGACAAATCGTCATTTTGGATCTTTTCCGTTTGGCGTACAGCGCTAAAATTAATTTTAATATAGATTTTCTTATGTATTTTTGTCCGTAGAATCCGAATATGACAATTATTTATGGGAGAAACGAACGTTTTTATTTATTTTTTTTACAGCCGCCGCAGCCTCAAAATAGGTCACAGATTCAAGAGTAAAAAAAAAGTCCTTGAATTGGATTTTCAAAGCGTTTCCATGACTGCTGAAGGTTTGCAAACGGAATACTGAATATTACGACTTTTTAAAGTTTGAATTCCTTCAGTAATAGATAGGAAGAAAATAACTTTAAAGGCAAATAACTCAAAAACTGTTAATTTCTCCAAAAAATAATGTCTATTTCTTCTACGGAAAAAAAAATAAATAAATCTATATTAAAATTACTTTTAGCGCTGTACGCCAAACGGAAAAGACCCCCGTCGAAGAACACAGGCACATACGATCTATCCACGGAGGGGCCGAATCCTCCACTGACTGACTGACTGTGTGTAATTCACCCACGGCCTGTCATCGTCAGCAAGTACCTTCCCGATTAGAGCAAGGCTCATTAGTTGACCTCTGGGTACTGCCGGGACTTCCACACACCACACACCCCATCCCCCTTGCTCAAGGGGGGACAGTAACCACTTCTTGTCAGTGGAAAAAATTCCAGTCTGAGTGTGTGGTGCTCGAACCTGCCAGGCCGTGAAGCTAGAGCTTAACCACTGAGCTACCGGATCGGTGTGTGTGTGTGTGTGTGTGTGTGTGTGTGTGTGTGTGTGTGTTACTGCCTATTGCTCTTTCACAATTTCTACCTAGATATTGGACCAAAGTCCCATTAGGTGTATACAATAATTCGAAGTTCTTTCAACCTTCACTAATTATTTAGCCCACTAGTACTGGATCAGCTCTCTGCCTTGAGCTGTCCATTACCCTGCCAGTGGTCAGTTGGTCTTTGGTGAGTTAATTAATGGTATGGGCACCGAAGGGAACTCAGCAGCCCACGGCATGTACTCAGTTCAATTTCATTTAAAGTTAATTTCTAACTATAACTTATGCTTTCAAGGTCTTATCTTGTGGATTTTTTTGTCCCTCAAGTCCTTACTTGTCTGCCTTCATGGTTATTTTCTATGTATTTTTGTTAGTAACATTACATAGTGGATCTAATTTCAAAGGTAGTAAACAGTGGTAACATTTGTAACTGTAAATGGATTTTCATGTAAGGAAATCCCTGTGGCTCAGCACATTTTATGTTCCAAGTTGTACCCTTTTTTCTGTTGTTTTATCTAGGCTTTTGAAATAAGGAGAAAATATGCAAACATCATCTGTACTTTTTCCAGATACCTCAGGTTAGTGATTGAAAACATCTGGATAAGGAAAAAAAAATCACGTAAAAATGTCTATTTTATACAACTGTACAAAATGGTACTTTATCCAGTCTACCACGCTGGTAAACTTTAGTTTCTGCCAATAACTCTGAAAACTCATGAAATGGTTAAGAAACACACTTGACAACAAAGTCAGATTCAGTGACATGTTTTAGACCAAGACTTAACTGTGTTAAGTCTGAGTCATCAAATACCAATTCAAATACTTAATGGGGATCTTATTTCATATAACCTAAATTCATAAAACAATGTTCCACAACATACAGCCTATTTTTCAAAACATCTATTGTTTCTTTATAATATATCATATTTTGCTCTATATCTACAATATCAACATTGTCAGTAACCCTGCGACTCAGACTCAATCCAGATAAGTCCCGGCCTAAAGTGTGTCCGCAGCCACCACAGGCAGGCAGCCACACTCCACCTTTGTCCCGGGGAAGGCTGCCTCCACCGCAGGGGAAGAAATTAGATGTGCATGACTTTAATAACATGCTTAGCATATATATATATTTTTTTGTCTGTTTGCATCCTTGGTATGATGATTATGGATAATAAAATTCTGCAATGCATTTAAAATACAATAACCTCCTTGTGGCACACATTAACAGCAACCTACACTCAGAGTGGATACTATCCTGTGTTCCTTTATCACAGCAATAAGAGGCTCACATCCTGTACTTCAACAGCTGCTCAACTCAAAGCCAGTCAGCAGCCGGATCAGATGGTAATTATCATGCACAGGATTGATAAACACATTACAGAACTGAGAGAACCCACCTAAACTAATGCATGTTTTCTGACAGATAGCTTCTGATGATAATGATAAATGAACAATGTCCTCATATGAAGTCTCATGCACACCTCTTCAATTTGATGTAAGGATGGAATAAGTCAGGCTCTAAACCATTCATTTTGTTAATAATACTGGGTTTTCCATACATGAGCCTTTAATACAGCACAAAATGCCACAAAAGGAGCCTCTGATATTATAGCCTCTTATCTTATTCGGTGCCTCAGCCTGTTTCTCTCACTTTCGCTTCACCCACAGTGTCTCAGTCCACCACTCAAAGGACAGTCACAGCTCCTGAATACAGGTTACACACAATTTATAATACTTTTCAGCATTGGCCTTGAGATATTATGGCTTGATAAATCAAAGGCAGTATATCAGATAAAGATTTGCACCATTCGATTACCCCACAGTAACATTTCTGAAGCTGCATAGCAAATAAAAAAACACCTACGAGTCACAAATGAAACGAAACAGCACCTTTACAGCTCATCAACAAAGTCTGCAGCTGTGAGACAAGACAACAGCCAGTGGTGGCATGAGGGTGCTGGGTCTTGTGCTGACCAGGGAGGACTTGAGGGATATCATTAGAGTTGGTGGACAAGAGAGGTAGTTGCTGGGATTCTCAATCTGCCTTTCCATCCCACTCTGAGGACTTGTGTTAGTTGGTGGTGGCGTTTTGTGTCTCCTGTGCCAGCAACCACCACTTTGGGCCTCCATCATCCATTTTGATTCACTCTATCAAACTATAAAACACAAATGCTTCAGCTGTAACCCTCCTTAGACAGTAGGGAATAGAATGGCTAAACAATGAAGGCACTTTGTGTGCTATTGAAATACTTTGGAAATTAGTATAAGATGAGAAAGCCTTGGCATGAATTAGCACAAATTATCATTTAATATGGCAGTCTTTTCTTATTTGTATAAAAATTAAATGAATGCCACAACACAGAAGTGATGCTGTGCTGTAGAAAAAGTATCTTTATGACTTCCCATGTCTGTCTTGGCACTAAAACAGCAACACAATGATGTGGAACACAGCTATAACCATTCATAACTTCACCTCCTGACTTTTAAAGCCTTTGGATAAGAACATCTGAGATCACAAAAAATTCCCTAACAACATCAACAACTTGCAAAAAGTGAAATAATAATTATAATAATCTACCGGTATATGTGTGAGGCAGGAGGGACGCACGCTGGTTGATAAGGCAGCATGGGGCCCTCCTGCATCTGCTACACTAGTAACAGTTCTTAAAACACTGACAAACCTAAACTACAGAGGACAGAAAGAAAATATTAAAATAAAAAATGAAAATTAAACAAGAAGCGATATGTGTAGAATGATCGTTAGAAGCTGCTTATTCCGGCAAAACAGCCCTCAATGATAGTTTGTACAAGTGGAGAGAAACAGTGTATAATATAATACAATGATAGAGATGTGAAAGACACTGTCATAAGGATGCCTCACCATGGACTTGCAAACAGATTTAATTTTCTCAAGTATAAATTACAAAAATATTCAATCACTTTGTTCATATTTGGGTAGTCACATTGTATGCATCGTGTGGTTTAAGAATGCTGGTGTTTATTTTTTGGTTAAGTACAGCAGGCATTGCATGGTATTTGCATGTTGGCGACCCGGCTGGTGCAACAGTAGCGTGGCACAACATTGCCTCCAAGCATCTATCACTTGGCACATGGCAGGCCACACCTACCCACTTCTCTCACACACACACACACACACACACACACACACACACACACACACCAGCTGCCCTCCCTGTCTGTACATGTTATTATGCCTGACCACCACTGCTACCGACATCCACGCTGCTGCTCTCAGGACAACAACAGTGGTCGTTCAGAGTCGCAAGTCTGAATATCAGACCACAGGAACTCTGCATGATGCATCAGTGACCAATATTAAGCCTCTCATATGTTGCTGGGTCACATGAAGACACCTGCAAGCCTTGAGTATCATTTTTGCACTTTGTGAGTGTCTTGTGCTGGCAACTGGCGCAGTGGTGGATAACTGCACCTTTGAGGATGCAAGCAGAAGGAGGGTGAGCTGTCAGACTTTGCGGTACAACTATGTGATTAACAAACTCTCTCCCACCACCTGCTGGTGGGAACCACCATCTCTTCCTGGTGTCACTGGTGTGGAAGGGCAAGTGGAGGTGAGGTCAGATCAGGTTGGGTCGGCACTGTGACTGGTGAGCTACAAGGCTGTTGTTTCTCACAAGGCATGTCTTCCCAATGCAGAACATGATGCTATACAAAAAGCCAGCTCAGCTCCTGGCAGGAAGCGAGGAGGAGCTGCCCTGGGGCGTGGTGTTAGTCCTTGACCAAGCGGTAGATATGGTGTTGCGCCCCATGCTCTGATGTGGACACCTCAAACACATAGGCCACACAGAGCAGTGTCTCTTGTGTGTCTCTGTTGGTCACCACCTGTGGTTGACAAAAAATATCTAATGAGAGTATGTATAAGAATAATACTGAAATGCATTTCATCCAGTATAATTTGATTTACACCTACTAACCAGCATATAATAATTTGCTGTTAAATGTTTAGTATGTAATAAATGAGTAGATGCGAGTATAAAATTTAAAAGTAGAGGTATAAAATGTTTACATAAATATTTGGGAAATAAGCATGTCATCAAGTGCCTACCAAATAATAAAAACAAAGGGACTTGCCATAAACTAAATATATACTAATGATCTTGATAAAACCTTGGGTTTATTCATAGAATATTCCTGTAATAGAATAAAAAATGGTAATGAATAGAAATACTAAGCCTGAACCCTTAATAATATATTCCTTATGGGAGGCACACTTGCCCATAAAGCAGGGGACATTTGAAATAGATTATTGGAGGAAACTTTCATTTTCAAGTAACAAAAAACAAAGAGGTTGATATCTAGAAATATGATGAAACTATCAAAGAAATTTAGTGCTGAAGTTAATGTTTAGTGTGTGTTTGTGTGTGTGTGTATTTACCTATTTGTAGCACACAGGGCCTGAGTTAGGCTCAGATAGTCCTGTCTCCTTGTCTAGTTTTATCCAATCTTTCTTTCATTTGGTGGACACTCATCGCCTCCACCACATCCTCTTCCAAACTGTTCCACAAATCCATACTTCTATGAGGAAAGTTGTACTTCTTTTTGTCTCTCATGCATGTTCCCTTTCTCAGCTTCTTGTGTCCTCTCAATCCTCTCCTTTGCTCTCTCTCCATCAACTCCTCTCTACCTACATTATCCATACCACTCATCAACTTAAACATTATCAAGTCTCCCCTTTCTTTCCTCTGTTTCAAAGTTGGCAGGTTCATGCGTTCCAATCTTTTTTCACAAGGCAGATCTGACAGTTCAGGTACCATTTTTGTTGCAATTCTCTGAATCCTTTCCAGTTTTTTTACATCCTTCTTTTTGTGTGGGGATCAACCACTCCTGCATATTCTAACTTTGGTCTAATCATTGCCTTTATTAGCTTTGTCATCATATCTATATCCATATGTTGGAATGCAAATCTAACATTTTGCAATAGAAAATATGTATCACCAAATATCGTGTTTATGTGTTTTTCTGGCATCAAAGAAACCTGAATTGTCACTCCCAGGTCTTTCTCTTCCTTAACCACACTTATGTCTCTTTCATCCATTTTATATTGTTTCTTTTCCCATCTTCAATATGTGACATTTGTTTGCATTGAATTCCATTTCCCATAAATTTGTTGCTCCACTCACATATTACATTCAAATCCTTCTGCAACCCCATACAATCTTCTTCCGTCCTTATCCTTCTTTACAGTTTTGCATCATCCGCTCATGTAGCTTTTTAATTTTTCTGGCATGTCGTTGATATAAATCAAGAACATTATTGGTGCAAGTACAGATCCCTGTGGCACTCCACTTATCACTTCTCTCCATTCTGATTTTTCATCCCTTACCACTGTTCTCTTTCTCTTCCTACCAAATACTCCTTCATCCATTTTTTCACACTGCCTCCCAGTCCTCCTCTATACTCTTATTTTCACAACAGTTTATTATGTGGCACTTTATCAAAAACTTTTTTCAGGTCTAGGTATATACAATCCATCCATCCATCTCTTTCTTGTACTATATCTATTATTCTCGAGTAAAAACAAATAAAATTTGTGACACACGACTTTCCTTGCCTAAATCCAAACTTGCTCTCATTTATTAATTTTTCTCTTTCCAGATGTTCAAACCATTGTTTTTTATGATTCTTTCACACATTTTATCGATTACACTAGTGAGTGAGACTGGTCTACAATTTAATGGCTCATGTCTGTTCCTGCTCTTACAAATTGGTATAATGTTTGCTCTTTTCCATTCTCACAGCAGCGTTCCAAACTCTAATGAACAACTTATAATATAACTTATAAATTGGCTCTGTCAATTCTTCATTGCATTCTTTTATCACTTGTCCTGATATATCATCTGGTCCCATGGCTTTTCTTCCATCTAGTGATTTCATTAGTTTCCTCAACTCTTCTTTATCCATTCTTATCTTCTTCATTCTTTTAATTCCATCCTCTCTTTCTTCTGTTTGAAATTCAGTTTCTTGAGTGAACACTTTTTGAAAATTTATATTCATCATTTCACTAATTTCCCTGTCCTTATCATAAGTTGTGTCATTTTTTTTATTACTGTTATACTCTCTCTTTTCTTCAATTTTCTGTTTACATATCTAGAGAATAGTTTTGGTTCATCTTTACATTTTCCCACACACTATGTGTGTGTGTGTGTGTGTGTGTGTGTGTGTAAAACAACAGAGAGATATAAAAACATGTATGTATTAATGTTAAATGATGAATTATAATTACTTCTAAAATTAGGGCACTTCATCAACAATCATCTGTGTGATACCACTCATTAAGGAGAATCCCTCCTTACCATAATCTTGCTTTAAAATATATGTTATGTCAATGTGATCCTCCTGGACAGAAGTCAGAGCTGTCTCACCTGCAGGATGGTAAAGTTCTCCAACACACTGTTCATCATGTATTTCTCTGGCAGGTGCTTCAGCTTGTGGATGAAGTTGATCATGTATTCACACATGGGTGAACGGTGAATTCTGTACACAAACCGACCATTCTCAAAGCGGGCATATTCTGTCTCTACCTTTTCTACCACTTGCTTGCCGAAGGAACACACCTTGGTGGAGCAGGTAATGGTCATGTTCTCAGGGCTTTCATACCTACAAGGTAAATAATGAGGAGGTGTGAGGTTACAGCCAAAATGGAACAAAGAGACTGAGGAAATTAATGCAAAAACAATCCATAATATATCATGTAACATACCTAGTAGGGCACTACTTTACTTATGTCTAGAACTTCTATATTAAAATAATCTTGTAATTCTAGGCACTTCAAAGTTATTTTAGAATTATTATACACTCAGGTCTTAGTGCCTACACAGTGAAAGATGAGTACTTGATTCTGAGCATATTGATGTTGTTTCCAATTACAATCTGAGTTGAAACATTTTATGCTATTTAATTATCCTGTATATTTAAACTAAAATGTCAAGCAAGGAAAAGTATGATAAATATTGGAATATAATGTGAAAGTTATTGTTTGATTGCATGCAATTATATTAACCAGAATTATAAAATAAAATATCCTCACACATCAAACACAAACTCAAATTGACTTACTGGCTTGTGACTCCATAGAATGTCCCCGATTCATCCTGGATATTGACATTCAGGTCTGCCCAAAACTTGACAAGGAAGAAGGCATTCTGAGGTCCCTTGTCATAGAGCTCTTTCAGGCCACCCTTCTTCTCGGGGAACTTGTCATAAATCTGCCTGATATCTACTGCCTGCAACATGCAAAGATGAAGAGAAAAAAATTAGCATAAAGTTTGAGATTTGTCATTTAAATATAGGCATCTGCAAACATTTGTGGTATCAGCCTTTGTGGCTTTAATTATATAATTATTTATGGGGGGGCCCTTTGAATATTATAAATGACTGAATCTTGAGAATTTGTGGGGTACTACATTAAACTAGTTGTGATTCCTTGGCCTTTTTCAGGTAACTTATGACCGGTGTTGTGTATAATAATAATAATAATAATAATAATAATAATAATAATAATAATAATAATAATAATAATAGTTTTATTTCGCCCAGCGGCATATATAAAAAAAACAAGACAAGAAAAATGAACGAGATCGAACTAGATACATATACGCTTAAATATTAGACAACTTATAATTTTATATGCGTGTGCACGGCACACTTATGCACAACCTACACGACCAGAAGGCCCAGCTACTCTCGCCGCATAGATCCACAAACATAGGCCGAGCTCTGTCTGACGGAAGTGATGATGGAGTTCCCAGATTGTTCCACTCTACTCCTCATACTGTATGCAGTGTGGCGATGCAGCACAGCCAGACATTTCATTCCGTGCCTGGTAAAGGCCAGGGATGAGCTTGTCCTTCTAGGAAGCCCCAGAAACCCCTGCTTGAGGATGTCATTATGACAAACCCTAAGATGGGTCATGGAGGCAGCCCTATACTGTGACCACAGCGAGTTGCAGTAGAGAGAGTGGCAGTGGCTCCTGAATAACTCCAATTTCACCTCCGTGCTGCAGAAGGAGAATTTCCTCAGCAGCGTGTTGCCGATGACTGTGAGCTTGGTGGTCTGCTTCTTCATGTAATCATCATCGGTCCTTTCCCTATTGATGACATGGCCCAGGTATGTGAATCTATCCACAAATGTAAGGGCACTCCCATTGAGCCACGCTGATGTCTGGTAGTCCACCCTGTAGTGTGGCGGTGGCACTACCATGCACTCTGTCTTGGTGGTGTTGTAGACAATATTGTGCGTGGCAGCATATGCCTGACACACTCCAATAAGGACCTGCAGAGCCTCAACTGTGGGTGCCATCAGTACCATGTCATCAGCATAACTCAGCAAGTTGATGCACCTATCTTGTAAGTGGCAGCATGTACCTGTGTCGCACAGAGCGGCAATGAGATCATCTGTGTAGACGTTGTACAGGTAGGGAGACAGGACCCCTCCCTGGCGAATTCCATTGGCTGTCTTAAAGATATATATATATATATATATATATATATATATATATATATATATATATATATATATATATATATATATATATATATATATATATATATATATATATATACTTGTATATATAATGTGACGGATGAGGTGCATAAATGTTGGCCCTACAGGGAGCCAGTCATGAGGAGCAGGATGTTATTTTCCAATATTTTTACCCCTAAACACCAACACACAGCTTTCAAGTATCAACTCACCTCTAGTAACGGATCCGCATAAGTGGTTGGGCCTCCTATGTGAACAAACAGATGCTTTTGATACTGAAACAATACAAAACAAAATACAATTAGTAATAATAAGGAACCCAGATAATATAAAGTGGATGATCACAATGGATATCTGCAGTTTAATGATAATCCTTTCATGTGAACTACTACAGTCACAACAAATTGTGGTACAGTTAATTCAGGATTAAGTGACTAAAAAAAAAGTATCCCATTTTCATAACTATGTCCAATGAATGAACATTGAGCAAAAGAAAATAAAGTATACAGTTTATATTATAATTTTTTTTTTTGTATAGAGGAGGCAGGCCAAAAGCAAAACAATATAAAAAAAGCTTGCAACACATTACTCTACAAAGAAAGACAGGAGATAAAAAAATAATGATATAATTAGGTTTGGTGGGAGAGGTGCCTTGATACTTATAAAGGAGTGTAGGTCAAAGGGAAGAGAAAATATTGACAAAAAGAGACTTCCAAAGTTTAACAATGAAAGGAATGAGAGGATGAAAGAATGAATATACTGGCTAACTTTTGCATTTAAGAAGTTGAGCAGAATACTGATGAGTTGGAGTAGAAATTCACGTGCAGCAAGGCCATGGGAGGGGTGGAAGTATGCAATTAGCAAGTTCAGCAGAGCAGTTAAATTAAAAATATTGATAATGAATAGCAAGAAAGCAGCACTGCAGCAGACAGTAAGTAATCATAATTATCACACAATTCTATATGAATACAGTGCTCGTCATTGAAACTGTCGCATGGTACATGTTCATGTTTAAGCAAAACTGAATAATGTGCTGAAAAATAAATTAGAAACTGTGCCTGTAGCAACAAAAATGCTACCTACTTGAAACATACCAACATTCTATGTAAAACCAAACTCACCCCATGCAAAATAAGATAACAGAATATTAACCCTGTAGTGCACCAAGAAGTCTGAAGGAGTAAAGTAAAGAAATCTGTGAGAGTCCACCTCTGACCACCCCCCAAAGACTCACTGTGTCTGGGTCTCTTTGAGACTCCATGAAGGCGCTAAATTCCACCAGTCGCAGCTTCTGTGTTGCAATGGAGCGGCCTTCCCAGGGAGGCACTGTGACAGAGGGAGCAGCAGCGGTCTGCAGCAGACCTCCCATGCCTCCTACAGTTGGTTTAGTCTCTCCACCCATGAAGGGGGACTGAGCGAATGGCTTGACACTGTGGAGGAGTAAGTTATATTAGAAAGATCAAAATTTCTTGAGTTTTAAAAAACACATTTCTCTTGAAAGCTTTATCATGTTAAGGAATATTATTTTTCTGGCCATTATACTTATGATTTACATACATATTTATTATACTAGCGAATATATATGACAACAGCCAGAGTAAGATTCTCTTTTACTTTGATTGTACTGCCTGGTGATATGCTACTGTACTTGGAGCACAAGAACTCACTCCTGGCTAGTGCCTGCCTGAAGCCCACCCTGCCAGAAGGGACTGGCATAGGACACAGGTGGGGGAGCCAATCCAAGTGGAGGCTTGCTGTGCATGGCTGTGGCAGAGACGATTTGGGCTGAAGACATGGAGGACATGGTGTGAAGGGCCTTCTCCTTGGTGGCTGAGTCCTGGAGAGAAAGAGTAGTTCAGCAGGGAGAAGGGTGACTTTTGGCTTTCTTACTAAAACAAAACATGTTACTGCTGTGCCATAAGGAATATGACAGTACTTGGTGTTATTCAATCCCCACAAATATGTGGCTCACAGTGAAATTTAACAAACTTGATTCATCAATGACTTCATTAGTGGTTTCTTATTAACAGAAATTCCTAAGGTTTGTGATCTTCTAAACAAGCAATATCTATATAATCTGTGACTTGCATAAAAGACCGAACCTTACAATATAACTCTGTAGTATTTTTATGCATGTCAATGTGGGCGCTCAAGCCAATTCTGAGAAAACAGTCCATGTTCTGAACACTGAGCACAAATAAATTATTTATACCTGAGCCATAAGATAAGAATAATGTTTGATCCACATAAACATCATCCTGATTAGTATTATGAAGCATGAAAACCCAATTAAATTCTTGACCAGGCCATGGTTGACTGGAGCTCTGACACTACCTGTGTGTGTGTGGCGGGGGAGGTACTGACATTCATTCTGATGATTTTTATTGTTGATGGCTTAGTGATAAACATAATTTTTCTTCATCAAAAGGTGCCTACTATGTGTGTGTATGTGTGTGTGTATTTACCTACTTGTATTTACCTATTTGTAGTCTACCAGGCCTGAGCTGAGCTCTAATAATCCTGTCTACATATCTACATTTATCCAGCCTTTCCTTTATTTGTTGGACACTGTTCACCTCCACCACCTCTTCCCACAAGCTGTTCCATGTGTTAACACTTCTATGTGTGTGTGTGTGTGTGTGTGTGTGTGTGTGTGTGTGTGTGTGTGTGTGTGTGTTTATCTATATATATATATATATATATATATATATATATATATATATATATATATATATATATATATATATATATATATATATATATATATATCAGCGTTGGTTTGATATAAATCAAAATATTTAAATCAAGTGATTTAAATTGATTTAAATCAGAGTAAAAAATCATGATTTAAAGCAAAATTAAATATACTGAATTAAAAATTATTTATGTGATAAATTAGGAGTAAAATATCTAATGATTTAAGTTAATATATATATATATATATATATATATATATATATATATATATATATATATATATATATATATATATATATATATATATATATATATATATATATATATTTAAAAAAGAAAAGAATCAATACTTGCCAGACGCAACATTCCGCCATTGTCGTCGGAGGTGCAGCCCTACAATGGGACAGACAGACAGACAGGTCAGTGCATGAACATGGGACATCACTGGCTGCAACATCTGAGTCATAT
>NC_066536.1:5233015-5283015 GCF_024679095.1 Eriocheir sinensis
CGGGCCAAATTTGTGGCTTTACCGTGTACCAGCGACGGGTCAAATTTTTGCCATGACATAAACGCCCCCAAAGTAGATGATGCATAATCTGATCACAAATGCGTTGATATATATTATGAAATGGTTTGCGTGAGTGATGATTTTTCTCACTTTTCTCGCTTAGAGGGGCTTTTTAGAAACACAATCCCCGCAGCTACCGGGTTAAGATGTGTGTTTGGTTTGCGTAGATTCCTTGCACTTTGGAGATCGCGGGCAAAGAAGGCGAAGAGTGCAGCAAAGTGAGACGGAAAAGCTGTTACCGTGCGTGCAATTTCATCCGGTAACGAACGTGACTCCAGACTCTTTGCCATTCACGAGAAACATAATGGAAAATGGTTCCGGCACGCATGACAAACAGACCGCCTCCTCCGACTCTTTTTTTTTTCTTCTTTTTTATTTTATTTTTGTTCATCTTTTTTGTTTCCTTAGTCTCCTTTTTTTTGTTTTCTTCTCCCTTTTTCCCTCTTAACCCGCCAAATCATCCTCCTCCGCCTCCAACTCTTTTTTTTTCTTCTTTTATTTTCCTTTTCTTCTTTTGTTTTGTTTCCATAGTCTTTTTTTTTTCTTCCTTTCTCTCTCATCCCACCAAATCATCATCCTTCGCCTTCTCCTCTTTTTCTTCTTTTATTTTCCTTTTATTAATCTTTTGTTTTGTTTCCATAGTCTTTTTTTCTTCCTTTCTCTCTCATTCCACCAAATCATCATCCTTCGCCTTCTCCTCTTTTTCTTCTTTTATTTTCCTTTTATTCGTCTTTTGTTTTGTTTACTGTCTCCTTTTTTTTCTTCTCCCTTTCTCTCTCATCCCACCAAAGCCTCCTCCACCTTCTTATTTTCTTTTTATTCACTTTTTTCCTTTCTTCATTTTCTTCTCCTTTTCTTCCTCCTCCTCCTCTTCATTTCCTTTTTATTCGTCGATCTTTTTTAGTCTCCCTTTTTCTCAAAGGTAATTTTCTTCTCCCTTTCTCCTTTCCACCTTTCATCAAATTCTTCTCCTCCTCATTTTCTTTTAATCAATCCTCCTTTTCCTCGAGTCTCCTTTTCCCCCTTATTTTTCTTCTCCCTCTCCCTCCCACCTTTTCCTCACCACCACCACCATCATCAAATCCTCCTCCTCCTCCCTATTTTATTTTTATTCGTCCTCTTTTTTTTTTTCCTTCTTTTTCCCTCTTTCTAAATTTCTCCCTCTCATTCCACCCCATCTTTTCCTTACCACCATCACCTCCTCCTCTTCCTCCTTCTTCTCCTGCTCGCTTTTCACGTACTGGGACTGATTTCGTGACTGGCCAGGGCGTGCAGTGAGAGGGTGGCCGCGAAGGTGGACGGGCGGGGGCGGACGGGCGGGCTGGCGAGGGGGGGGTCTTTGTTTAACCTCGGAGCCACACAACGCAGCTCTGGCTCAAGGGGCGGCGCGGGCTGTCTCAAGGACGTCTTCTGCAAGGGGCCATCACCGTTTCGTGCGCTGCGAGGCTGACTCAAGCGCTCCTCTGACGGGGTGGGGTTGGAGGGGGATGGGAGTGGTAAAGAGGGGGGGGGGGGTGTCGCTGCGTTGTGTTCTTGATGTGATAAGTAAGTGGAGTTTTGGGGATATGGTTTAGCTGCGTGTGGCCTCAGTGCTCATCTCCGTCACATTGGCCCTTGAGCGTGTGGAACTCAATTTTATCACTCGTACTTGGCAACACTGTTTTGCTCTTTGGATGGAAGGATGTTTAACTATTTTTTTCGGGTTTTTATTGCGTATTCCTGTTCTGCTCTTGTTTATCTTACTTCAACGTGAGTGAGAGGGAAAAAGAGAGAATGTGGTGTAATGTATTAACTTTTTGTATTGAAGTGCTTCTGCATTGACTGCGTTGGGCGAGGGAGGAGGTAGACTAATTATACGGTAAAGAGGAATGATAGAGGAGAGGAATGACGGGGAGGGAATGAACAGTGTGGCAGGGAAGGATAAAGAGGAAGTATGGAAGCGAAGATGTCATATTGTGTGGGTTAATTACACGGGGTTGGTTTATAGTTTATAGTTTAAGTTATAGGAATGAAGAATGAAAAAAAAAGGGGAAAAAAGTAATGGAAAACGTATACAATGTGGACGGGAAGGATAAATGAGATATATATGATAAGCGAAGGTGTGATTGGTGTCTTGTGAGTTACTCTGAGGGTGTCGTTCTTCAAGTTACAGGGACTGAAGGGAATATTAAAAAAAAGGTAATAGAGAAAGCAATAAAAAGGGGAAACTGTCAGAGATGGATGGCAATTAAGAAAAAAAAATAGTAAATAAATAAATAAAAAAAACATACGATACGCGAAGATGTAATGTCCAAAGGGTGTCATTGTAAACTTACTGGAAAAAAAGAGGTACTAGAAAGAGGAGTTCAGAAGGGAACGAAGCAACAGGTGAGTAAGCCATGAGAGCCACAGTATCCTCTTCCCCCCCCCTTCTCTCTCTCTCTCTCTCTCTCTCTCTCTCTCTCTCTCTCTCTCTCTCTCTCTCTCTCTCTCTCTCACCCATATTCTCCACGCCTTTCCTTCCACACTGTTTCCTTTCGCCTCTCCTCAGTTTGTCATCCGCTGTTCGTCCTGTTTCCTCCCTCCTACACGAGAGAACCAGAGAGCGATACAGAGGAACAAAAAGAGGAGGAAAAGGGATCAGGAGGATGGGATGAGAGGGAAGGCGAGGAGCTGAAAGGGAGAGAAAACCGAGCAGCTTAACATTATCAGTCTGACACGAGAAGACAATTGGATCACCCGAGAGGAAGAAAACGAGAGAGAGAGAGAGAGAGAGAGAGAGAGAGAGAGAGAGAGAGAGAGAGAGAGAGAGAGAGAGAGAGAGAGAGAGAGAGAGCAAAACAAGTAAGGAACCATGACAAGAGACCAAGCCTCCCCCTCCCCAACCATTCCTCTTATCCTCCCCCCCTCCCCCACCTCGACCACCACCACCACTTCGCCTTTGAACGAGTGGACGAGACAAGAAGAGTGAAGGAAGGGTAGGAGAGGAGAGGAGGAGAGAGAGGAGGTGGAGGGAGCCTGCTGGGAACGATGAAAAGGAGGAAAATACAGCAGAACGGGTATGTAAAAGGAATGGGGCAGGAATGGAGGAGAATTTTATAGGTTCCCTTGAATATATTAAAATGGATATCTTCTCTAATGTATACTTAGACAGCGCTTTGTATGCGGAGGAGGAGGAGGAGGAAGAAGAAGGATGAGAAGAAGTAGAGGAAGAAGAACAAGAGAAAGATGAAGAAGAAGAAAAAGGAGAAGAAGAAAAAGATGATGAAGAAATATGAGAAAATATGTGACGATTAGTATAAGATTGGTGTGTTGCGCCAATGTTAGGAGGCAAGGAAAGGTAGGAGAAGGAGGAGGAGGAGGAGGAGGAGGAGGAGGCAAGGAAAGGTAGGGAGGAGAGGAGAGAGGGGAGGGGGAGGGAGGGAGGAAGGAGGCCCCCCGAAGGACAACACAGTGGTGGTGTTTACGAACTCCCTCCCCTCCTCCTCCTCCTCCTCCCCCAGCCAGACAAAACAAAGGCAACAGTTGACCTCGTGTGGAACCTGCCTCTTACCTCCCCCCTGCCTGCCTGCCTCCTTACCTTCCTCCGTCACTCCTGTCACTTCGCAGCATCGCGTTACGGCACCGCACACGACATAAGAGAGCCAAACCGTTCACACTTTTCTTTGTCCGTAGAGCAGCGCGCGGTTACGGAAAGGAGGAAAAGAGAAGCTGGGAACACGAAGACAGAGGGCGGGAGAGGAGCAACGTTGACAGATTATCGTACTCGGAGCATTATATTTACCGGTTTCTGCCCCATAACTATTGCCAAGAAACACCAGTAATTAACCATTTTAACGATAACTATGTATAAAGGCAGTTATTGGGGTCAAGGAGGCAGTTTTTGGGTCGGGAATCGGGAAACATAGAGGCTGAGTACGACAATCTGACAATGTTGGATACGAGGGTGACGGCTCCACACGAACACACATTATAGCACAAGCAAGTCTAGCCATCGACGCGTTTCTTTGTCCAGGGCAGCGGTGTAGTTACGGAGGAGGGGAGGAGACGAGAGAGAGAGAGAAGCTGGGGTGATGGAGGAGGAGGGCGGGACGGTGTGGCTGCCAATATGGAAGGAGAGTGTAATTAACGCTTCAGCGGCCACACTCACGGCCTGCAGAGGGACCTAACGGACCTGCAGCCTGCCCCGAGAAAGGAGAGTGAAGAGGACGCATCTGGGGGCGCCGACGAACTAGTGATACACGTCTGCCTCAAGTCGCTCCAGGATGCTTGGCGACAACACACATTCTTAGGTTTATGCTTCCTCCTTTCTTGCCTCCATCTCGTACCTTGATACCAGAGCAATCGCCGTCTCCTCAAGTCTTACCCGGATGCTGAGAGACAGACAATACAAAACGAATCTTATGTCTGTGATTTGCCGACTCTGGCCATATCCCTACGTAACCTCTCTCTCTCTCTCTCTCTCTCTCTCTCTCTCTCTCTCTCTCTCTCTGTTTCACTTGCGCACCTCTTACTAAGCCAACTGCACACACCTTCTATCTATACTTGTCCTTTTACAGCGAAGCGCACCCCATCCTCCATATTCCAACCTTCACCCATCCTCCTCCCTTCCTCTGTTCTTGTTCTCCCATACCTACACTCACACCCTAATTCAACTTCCACTCATCCTTTTCCCTTCACCTCCTTCCTTCTTCACCCATAGATCCAAGTTCCTACATTCACGCCCTCCTTCACCTTCCTCCACCATTCCCTTCCTTCGCCTCTTCTTCATCAACCCTGCTCTTCCTTCCTTCTTCACCCATAGATCCACGTCCTTATATCCTAATCCTACACTCACGCCCTCCGTCACCTTCCTCCATCATTCCTTTTCCCTTTTCCTCTTTTGCCTCTACCAACCCTCCTCTCCTTCCTTCTTCACCCATAGATCCACATCCCTCTACTCTTAGTCCTCCACCTTCCATCATTCCTTTTCCCTTTCCCTCCTTTACCTATTCTTGCACACCAGTACGCCAACTTCCCCTCGGTCCGCCACCACAAACGGAACTTACGATGAGGGAGAGCGAGCGCGGGAGTGACGGCGGCGCTGCGGGGCGGGAGGGAGCTGGGGAGATGGAGTTTTGGGGCGATTTAACTCCTCAAGGTCCTGCCCCAAGCAAGTGCGTGAGCGGTGTTGCCATCTCTCTCTCTCTCTCTCTCTCTCTCTCTCTCTCTCTCTCTCGTACTCCACCCTTCTCATCAATCATCATAGCGAAACCACGGCGCACATTATCGCCAATGAATATAATGACGTGATATTATTACGATCTATTGTGAAGGAGAGAGAGAGAGAGAGAGAGAGAGAGAGAGAGAGAGAGAATCAACTGGCCACCACCATGTAACACACACGCACACACACACACACACCAAACAGCGGTAAGCTCGGCCAACAGAAAAAACAAAAGTATCGCTGGACGCCGCAAATCGCCTTTACAGGACGGCAAAGCGAGTAACAGGAGAAGCAAGCAGCGGTGGTGGCGGTGGAGGAGGTGGTAATGGTGGTGGTGGTGGTGGTGATGGTGGTGGTAATGGTGGAGGTGGTGGTGGTGGATCGTAAGCTGCGTCGTGGGAGTGAGTCACTTGCAGCAACACCAAGCAACAAAGGAACTGGGGAGGTCGACGCAGACACCTGTTCCTTGTTCACACTCTTCCTCCGTCCGTACCACGCCCGCTGGCCACGTCCGTCTCTCTCTCTCTCTCTCTCTCTCTCTGAACCTCCGTGAGAGCATAATTTTCCTGGTATTTGAACGCGTGGAATGATATCTATCTAGTGAATGTCTCCTAAGTGCCTCACGATAATAGGTTTCATTTCGGGATCTCGACTCTGCGTATATACTTTTATGTTGCATTTATTCTTCTTCCCACGGCGCTTCTCTCCCTCTCCCTCCTCCTCCCCGTAGACCGAAGGAACACGGAGGAGTGGCCCGAACCAAAGCCACATTACCCGCAGCAGTGAAATTGTAGTAAAGTGGCTGCCGATATCACACGCCGCAAGTCACACACACACACACACACACACACACACACACTGTTATGATATAAATAAACAAATACTTAGAGAATAGGTGACGCAGGGTACAAGGAGGGGAGGGGAGGACGGATGTTGTGGTGGGGAGGAGGTGGATGGGGAGAGAGTGAGGGAGTGAGCGAGTGAGTAGCCTTGCAAGGGAGTCGCCCCACCCAAGCTGACTGGTAAAGACCCCATCCCCTCCCCTTCCCCCTCGGTCTTTGTTGGTCCCCGTCACGGCCTCAGTCCACTCCACACGCCCATGCCTCCACTCCAAAGGGCCTTCCATGTCCCTCATCAGACGCCCGCCCCCGCCACACACACACACACACACACACACACACACACACCGATGTTCACCTACACCTTGATCTTAACAGTTCTATAATTGCTATCCACCTTCACACACACACACACACACACTCCTTCACTATTCCCATACTATTCGTTCTCCCTATTTCAACCTTCACCCACCCCACACTCCTATTTCCTTCCTTCTTCATCCATTAAACCTCATCCTTCTTCACCCTCAAATCCACGTCCCTCTACTCAAATCCTACACTTACGCCCTCCCCCTTCCACCCTCCCTGTGTCAACGCCCCCCCCACACGCCCACAACCCCCGAGGTCCTCCTGCCCTTTTCGTACACTCATGGTCACCTTCCCTCCCTCCCGCCAGCCCCTACCAGATCACCTGTCGCCGTCCCGAGCCACACCCACCATATCCTCACATCAGGGCCCCACAACACCTACCCGTCCTCCAGCCACGCCCATACCCCTTCACACCCTATGCACCCACCCTGAGCTGCTGTAGCCTCCGCCCTCCTCCTCGTCTGTCCGCCCTTCCTTCACGCATCCCTCTTACATAGTATATACTTGTCATCCCTCCGTCTCCTATTCTCATCAAAGTCATTAAGGCTCCACCCGTCCTCCAGTCTCCCTCTCCTCCCTTCTTCCTGGTACAAATTCATATCAATAACTCGTCACACAAGGAGGGGAGGCACGGAGGGGATCTGCCCAGGACCAACTCCGCCGGGAGAAAAAGGTCGCTGTGTCAATTTTGTCAACAAGTTTGTCACTTTTTTCCCTCTGGGGCTCAAGTTGCTCCTCTTTGACGGCGACACAACCATCGCTTTATTAGCAGCGCGCCCCCTTCACCCCAGCCCCCGGCCCTCCAGGGAAGTGCCGTTCCCCTACTCCGTCGCCTTGACTGGCACCCCCCTTTCTTTCTTTACAGCCCTACTCCTATAATAAGGGACCCTCAAAGGGCCACAAAGAATAAGCCACAATAATCAAAGTTGGCGGAGACACTAATTGTGCCCCGGAGGGTCGGCTACTGAGGGCCGGATAGCCGCTGGCCACCTCCAACCCCCTCTTCACCGAGCCCTGGCGCCCCCCCCCCCCTCACCCTGACTCTACACCCTTAATTAAACCATCACAATGTTTTCCTCCGTGTTCTTTTCTCAGAAGCAGAGGCTGACCTCTCCTACCTCCGTAACCCCCCCCCTACCCCCTCCCCGACGCCGCGGGTTCGGAGCGGCGGCCGGATGAACGAGAGGCCGGATGAGGACGGCCGACGGGGCGCGGGGCAGCAAAGGCTGTTCTTCATAAAGAACGGCGGCTCGGCTGGCCATTACTTGCTGCAGTCCAGAGGGACACAAGCGCCACGAAGTACACACACACACACACACACACACACACACACACACACACAAATTAACATTAAAGTACAGAACCAAGTGCCAGCGGCCTGCACCTTCAGGGAGGGATAAGACTCAGACTCAGTGGGCGTCCTGTGCCTTCAGCCTACGTCGTCTCCGCCGGCAGCTTAAAATAACCGGCAGCATCAGAGCCTCCCATCCGGTTACTGGCAACTTGGGCTCTACGCCGAGGGTCCACCACTCCGGACGACACCGCCTGCTTCCACGTTAAGGAGGGTGTTGGAACAGTGACGATCTTTTCCCTGTGTAAGGTCTCGCCGCTCCCCGGGGCAAGTGTTGGGTGGGGAGGCAAGCTGACGTGGCTCACCTAAATAGGAGCCAGGAGGCAGGACCTTGGACTCAGGACAACTACACATGTGTCCATTCATCGCTGTTGCAAAGGCAATCCCGCATCTAGTCGAGTGAACCTTCTCAGACACGTGTCGCCAGTCACCCGCAGTATATGCTGCAGCAGTGATCGCCTGTGATAAGCACTACCTCGTCCCACACCGGTGACAAAATACAAACACGGCAGTCAACAGACTAAATCCATCGGATAATGCAAGACAGAAATTTGGAGAAAATAACGACAATCTGCCCGACACAACACCGCCGCCCCACGCTCAGGACATCAACATGCCGCAGAAAACTCTGCCGAATTAAAACACCTGAGGGGAGCTTTATCTAAGTTCTAACGAGGCTCAGAGAAAAGGTGGCCCAGAACGATAACAAAGGGAGGCTCATTAGAAGACTATCGTGATTAAGAAGGGATTTATTGACTTTATTCCCTCTACTTCCTCTTTCCCTTCGGCATCACCCTCCATAAGAACACAACATTTTTTTTCTCATTTATGAGTAGTAATACTTCAGTGCTGACTAGGTGTGTCGTGTGATCCATCTGGTGTGCACGGCGGGTGTGGCACCGTGTTCTATACAGTGACATGATAACCCTGAATACTTTGTTCGGGTGACGCCCAGCAAGTAGCGGCGGCCGGTGCGGCGCTGCGGCTCCGTGGCCAAGTCCCGCTGAGGCGCCTCGGCGTCATACTCACAAATTCCCCGCTGTGAGTCATGGAGCCCCCAGGGTGCCGTGACGCCCTGCACCGTGAAAACAATAATCGCTCCCAGAAACTTCATAGCAGGAAAATATCGACTTAATAAATTATGAGCTTGATCGACCGGCGCCTCGAGGTTGTAGTCCCTCGGGCGCCTCCAGCAGTGTTCCCTTCCTCCAAGGCTGTGCCGGGACCCTCCAAGGAAGGCCTGTCGCACAGACACATGAAAATCGTGCCCATTATATTCCCTTTTCCTTTATTCGAGACAGTGTTGCCTGTCAGCCTGTGTTGCTCCCTTCAGTAACGCTGCACATCGTTCGTAACTGTCGGGATATAACTGTGTGCCATATATAGTTTGTTTTGTGTGTTCGTAACTGTCGGGATATAACTGTGTGCCATATATAGTTTGTTTTGTGTGTTCGTAACTGTCGGGATATAACTGTGTGCCATATATAGTTTGTTTTGTGTGTTCGTAACTGTCGGGATATAACTGTGTTCCATATATAGTTTGTTTTGTGTGTTCGAAACTGTCGGTGCCCATGACGCCTGCAGCATGTAAGTCGCCGTGTTCATGATTCCCCATTTCACTAACAGCGTTGGCATGACTCTAAAACACTAAAAGTCAGTGCCCCTAACTTAGTGGGCTAATAACTCCGTCTAAGATCCCCTTTATCAAACCCAGCATCCGTGACTTCCCCTCAAATCAGCCACTGTGCCTTAACTCTATATGCCCGTCACTTCCTGTGCCCGCGACTTACTACTTTCTTTAATTCTTTTCTTTTCCTCGCAATAGCTTTCCCGTTTTTGTCCAGGTCGTCTTTGGCGGCTTGAATTTCCTGTTGGTTGGGGTCGTCCTGTGAGCGGCCCCTCCCCCCCTTCCCCATCGTGAGGCACCGCCCAGTGGCACTTGGCCCGCCCTTACTGCCCACTTGCCCCGCCCCCCCGTGCCAGACTCCGCCCCCTGGTCCTACAACCCCGCCCTCTCTCCGCCCCATCCTGGCCCGCCCCGCCACATGCGCCCCTCTCGCACTGCCGCCAGAATTCCAATTAAAAATGTGCCGGCATACTTGGGATACCGAGCGTGCCTGAGCGACGTGGGGCGCCCCGGGCCTCTGCCGCCGCCGCCGCTACTCCCCCCACCCTCTGCCCTCCCCCTCGCCCCCTCCCCTTCCTGTGCCACCGCTGCCACCGCCGCCACTGCCACCACCACCCCGCCCCTCACCCTGCCGCCCCTGCCACCGCTGTCTTTCCTCCGTGCCGCCTTCTCTTGTTCCTGACGACGCCGGTCACGTCATTTTGCCCCCCCCCCCCCCCACCCCTACCCCAACCCCCCCCCCCCCACCACCACCACAACTATCGCCGCCAGCACCACCACTATCACCCTCTTCAGTCACTAGTAGCAATCAATACTTTTCAAGAATTGATGATGTAAATATTTCATGAGGCGTATCAAGGTACAAGAAAACGTCTAAGAGCTATTTTCATATTTATTAATCTGAGCTTTCTTTTTTTTTCGGGGGGAGGAGAGGGGGAGGCGAAGGTTAAGTCATGCGCCACAGTCATCTTTATCTTACTTCCCGACATGCATCACTTAATACCGAGATCAACTGTGAATTAACTACGGCGCCACTTTAATCACCACCACCGCCACCACCACCACCACCGCCACCACCACCGTAGTGCCAGCAAGAAACAAAGCCATTCTAACAACACCTCTCACTATAGCTCGTCACCACGCCCGAAGACAATACCTCTGTTACTTTATATATCAAGAGAGTTTACCATCACCACCACCACCACCATCACCACACCAGTAGCAATAACCAAAACAACAACAATTACACAAGCAACGATCACCACCACAACACAATCATTATTCATCGCCACACCACCACCACATCAATACAATCATCACTTTTCCCCTCACTATAACACCACATTCACCACCACCACCACCACCACCACCAGGACAAACACACCATCATCACCAGCAACCCAACCAACACTTTCCTCGTCACCACGACACAACCTTCACCACCAACACCATCACCACCACCACTAAGACTCTCCCGGTTATTACAAGACAGCGTTCACCACCACCACCAACATCATCACCACCACACCACCACCACCAACACCTGCCTGCCTTGCTCCTCGCCGTGACAGGGGCGAGGGAGGAGAGATGAGCGCCAGGTCCAATATGGTGACCTGACCCGCAGCTACTGTCAGAGAGGGATGGAGGGGGGGAGGGAGGTCAGGAGGGAAGGGAGGGATGCTGAGGAAGGGCCAGGCCAAGTTCCCTCCTCGTTCTCACCTCCCTTGGTCTCCCTTTCTCTCTCTTTCTCCCTTCCCTGGTTTCCTCTCTCCTTCCCTTCCGTGGCCCCTGACCCCATCACAGCCAGGTCAGGGGAGGGAGAGAGAGAGAGAGGGTGAAAAGAGGGGAAAGAATGGGGAGGATTGAGGGCGGAAAAAAAGGAAGGCAAAAATTGTAATGGAAGGGGAAAGGAGAAAGAAAGTTTAAAAAAATGGACGGGGGATGAAAAACGAAGAAAAACTGTGCAAGATGGATGGAGGGAAGCACGCATATCGAATGGAGGAAAGAAAGGTGGTGGAAGGAAGGAGGAAGAAGGAGAGAGAGAGAGAGAGGGATGAGCAAGAGGACGGAGAAAGCAAGATGTATGATGGGCAGACGGACTATTGTTTTATTTTTTTTTTCATATTCCTACCGACGACGCATCTACGGACTCTTCTTCTTTTGTTTGTGCATCACTGTAACGGGACTCACCTGCAGTGTTGTCCCGCTTAAAGAGCAAGTAATAATAGCCTGCTTGCCTTCCACACCCAGATGCTCTTTTTACAGCCTAATATTAGTTTATCTCTCTCTCTCTCTCTCTCTCTCTCTCTCTCTCTCTCTCTCTCTCTCTCTCTCTCTCTCTCTCACGCACACACACAGAAAGAGGGATACCTAACCATGCCCACTTCATTAGGGGGGCCCGAACACCTGTATTTTCCGCCCACCTGCCGCAGGAGAACTAACGACCCATCAGATACGACCCCCGAAACACGGACCCATTAATCCCCCGCCACACCTGTTCCTATATCTGTCCAGGGAGGAAGAGGGAACTGGGGCAGCGCAATTCCACACCCACCCCGCCCGGGAATGCTGTCGGTGGGGCGGCGGCGTCAGCGGGGGCGGCAAGGGCACCAACACGCAGGAGGCAGGCACAGGCGACTCTTTTTACTATCGGCAACGGATGATACAAGAAGAGGGAGAGTAACTTAATAAAGGAGTGATGGCGCCGCGCTGCTCGTCCTCATAATTCACAAGGGGTTATTATGGCGCTAGGCTGATGACCACACAAAGGAAGGGAGCGAGGGCCGAACGACGAGGGGTGAGAGAGAGAGAGAGAGAGAGAGAGAGAGAGAGAGAGAGAGAGAGAGAGAGAGAGAGAGAGAGAGAGAGAGAGAGAGAGAGAGAGAGAGAGAGATGGGGGAGGTGAGGGCCAAAGGGAAGAATAAAAGGTCAAAGGAGGGGAAATATTGCCCAAGGAGAGGAAGGTTAGGCGGCCCGGAGAGCAAGAAGACCACAGGGAGGGAGGAAAAAAATGAAGCAGGAGGAGGAACACTAAAAAAGGGCGCCGAGAAGGACACGCTGAAGGAGAAACGGACAAAAAGAAAGTGAGTCAAACGTTAAAAAACCTACGGGCGGGGATAGGAGAAAAGGCCAAGGGGAGGGGGGGGGGGAGGAGGAAGAGGGCACAGGGGGTATTGAGGGTTACAGAGATAGATGGAGGAGGAAAACACACACACACACACACACACACACACACACACACACACACACACACACGCCTCGTCGACCCAAGAGGAAAAAAAAAAAAAAAAAAACTCGGTCACTCGCGAGCTGAGATGAAGCTATAGAGGCCGGTGAGGAGGCCATGATATTGTCTTTGAGGCTGTGAGGCCGGAAAATGAATCCCTTCCGAGACGCCAGGCTGGGGGCGGACGGGTGACCTCCTCCAGCGCTGCCTTCATCCTTCCTTTGTCATTCGCTTCCCTTTCCTTCCTTCCACGATGTCACTTTGAAGGGCTGCATGGTGACCTCTTCCTTACTTTTTTACTCTCTCTCGGTGTTCTTCCTTTCCTTCCTGCGCTTTCTTCCTCCTTTAATCATTCTCTTTCTTCCCTTCCCTTACATGACGTCACTTTGAAGGGCTGCATGGTGACCCCTTCCTTTCCTTTCTTACTTTCTCGGTGCTCTCCTCCCTTCTCTTCCACGATGCCCCTTCCTTCTTCCTTGCTCCATCAGTGGTCTTCCTTTCCTTTCCCTTTCCTTCCCTTACATGAGGTCACGTTGAAAGGCTACACGGTGACCTCTTCCTACAATGACACCTTCCCTCTTTCCTCCCTTCCTTACTTTATCGTTGTTCTCCTCCCTTCCTTTCGCGTCCCTTCCCGTCCCGTCCCGTCCCTTCCTGGCCTCGCACCTGTCCCGGTCTTCCTGTGATTGTTCCACCGCCAATAAGAGTGCTCGCCGGCCACATGCTCCTAAATAACCTCCACTTTACGAGCGAAGAGAGAGGGAGGAGTGAGGCGACGAAGTGTAGTGGTGAGGGGACGAAGGGAAGTGGAGAGGGGAAACGGGGGAGGGAGGGTCGGCGCCAGCCCTGCCAGACCAGCCGGATACCGATCGCATAGCACACATTCCTGGCATACTGTGGGGGAGCCGAGGGAGGCACGCTGCCCCCCACCCCACGGCGAGGGGAGGAGGAGAGGGGAGGGGGAGCGAGGGGAAGGGACGCCGCCGCCACCGCTTTTCCTCCTCCTGCGACCTGCGACTCACCACCTCCTGCTTCCACCACCACCACCTCCTCCACCACCGCCGAACCCTTGCAGTCATCTCCACCGCACACCACCACCACAAAGAACCATTTAATGCGACTCCACACACATAGATAAATTCAACTCTCCGGTCACAATCGAGAGTGACCAATCTGCTTCCAGGCCACCACCAATCAGCCGTCGACGAGCGGGGCCCAGGGGGGGGGGGGTGACAGGGCCTGCAGTGTTGCCAGCGTCGCGGCGGCCACCACAACGCTGCCAACACCGAGAGGGATCCTGCTATTATGAAAGTGACGGATGATAACTTAAAATCTGACCCCTTATGAAGGCAGGACGAGGGGATCACGGGAGGGGAGGCGAAGGGGGGAGGCCGAAAAAGGGGGTTGGGAAGGAGAGAAAGGAAGGAGAGTGCACGTGCAGGTGTGAGGGGAGGAGACGGTACTGAGGGGGAAGAAGAAAGGAAAATGAGTCGTGAGGGGAGAGAGGGAGAGGGAGAGCCGCGGGAGGGGAGCCTTACGAGGGGAGTCAACACGTGGTTATGAGTAGGGGAATGGGGTGAGAGGCAGCTGGGAGAGTGAGTGAGTGCTCTTTGCCCGCTCTGGCGCACGCAAACACAGCTGCTCGTCCTCTATGCCGCACGCAAAACGTTCCTCTTCCTCTCTACCGCACTCAAAAAGTTTCCTTCGTTCTCTACCGCACGCATAAAAAGTTCTTCATCGTCCTCTTAACCGCACTCAAAAACAGTTACTCGTAGGCTACCGAACGCAAAAATATAATCATCGCTTTCTCAACCGCACTCAACAAACTTCCGGACGCAAAAAAATAAAATAAAATCCTTACCTTCTCTACCGCACTCAAAAACAACTCGTTCTCTTTACCGTGCGCAAAAAAAAAATAAAAAAAATAAATAAATAAAAAAAATAAAAATAAAAAGCTGTTCATCTTTACCGCAAGTAGTACAAACAGCCAATCACACACACACACACACACACACACACACACACACAAAGGCTCTTCGTGACTCACTCCGAAGCGCTGGCGAGGGGAAGCGAGGGTAGCGTGAGGGACGTTTGGCTTGGAAGGGGAAAGAGAGGAATGGATGAAAAAATGGGAGGGAAAGAACAGAGGGGAATGAGGAGCAGGGAATAAGGGGGGGGGTGAGGGGGTAGGAAAGTAAAGGTTAATGTGAGGGGAGATTCAGGAAGCGAAGAAATTGAGATGGAGGAGAAGGAGGAGGAGGAGGAGGAGGGTCAAAACTGAGGGGAATGTGGAAGAGGGAATAAGCGAATGTGAGAGAAGATTTATGAAGGGGAATGACGTGAGAAGGAGGAGGAAGAGGAGGAGGAGGAGGAGGAACTAAGGGGAGTTGAGTAAATGGAATGATGGTAGGGAGAGGAGGAGGAGAATGGCGGAAGGAGAGGAGTGAGGGGGATACAGGTAGAAAGAGAAGGTAAGCGAGGGGAATATGTAGGTAGCGAGTAAGTGACGGTAAGTAAAGGGGTGGAGTGAGGGGAGTGAGTGAGGGTGAGTGTGGAGTGAGAGAGGGTGAGCGTGGAGTGAGTGAGGGGAGTGAGAGAGGGCAGTGAGTGAGGCGGATATGGGCCTGCACTCCACCATGCCTGACGTGCCTGAGCCGTGTGAGGGGAGTTGACCGCAGGGGGGAGGGGAGGGAGGGAAAGGGGAAGGAGGGAAACAGGGAGGGAGGGAGGGAGAGAAGCTTCAGTTCAGCTCACGCCCCAGCAAAGGTCACAGCTCACACCACCACCACCAACACCACCACCACTACTTCTATCATCACCACCACAACTATCACCACCAATTACACCCTCGAATTATGTGTTTCCAGAGTGATTTGCAGATTTATTAACAAAGTGATGCATTCATACGTATTATAAATCCTAATAAAAGCCTCCTCCCGCCCGTCCACTTACATACGGCTGGCGGGGGGCGAACGAGGGACAGGGGTAGGTATGGGGTGACGGTGGAGGCAGGGGGAGGTCAGGGCTGGGCAATGTTTACAACGATGACGTCAGACCACGTGACCAGACAACCAGCCAGCTGTTCCAAGGCGAAGTGGTACAGGAGGCGTAACAAGAGGCGTCAGCAGTTACGGGAAGGAAAGGAGAGAGCAGGAGAGATACAGGAAGGAGGGAGAGCAATGCTGGAGAGGAGGATGTAGAGAGAAGGAAGAAGGGCAGGAAAAATGTGAGAGATGACAAAGGAATGGAAGGAAGGAGAGGCACGGAAGGAAGGGATGAGGTATGCGAGGAAGGAAAGAGAAGGGAAGAGAGAAATGGGATAGAGACAGAGAAACAGAGGAAGGGCAATGGATGGGAGTGAAATGTGACAGAGGGAAGAAGAGGGGGGAAGGAAGAGAGAAATAGGAAATAAGGAACAAAAGAAGGAACAGAGGAAGGGAAGTGGAGAGAAGTGGAATGCGAGAGAGGGAGGTAGGGAGGGGAAGGAAGAGAGGAATGGGACAGACAGAGACAGAGGAAGTGGATGGTAGTGGAATGCAAGAAAGAGGGAGGTAGGGAGGGGAAGGAAGAGAGAAATGGGACAGACAGAGACAGAGGAAGTGGATGGTAGTGGAATGCAAGAGAGAGGGAGGTAGGGAGGGGAAGGAAGAGAGAAATGGGACAGACAGAGACAGAGGAAGTGGATGGGAGTGGAATGCGAGAGAGAGTGGGAGGTAGGGAGGGGAAGGAAGAGAGGAATGAGGCAAGGAGAGAGAGGGAGGAAGGGAAGACGACTCAGGAAATACCAGGAGCTCATCGAAGGGAGCCTGGAAGGGGGAGGAGGCCACATTTTGACCTCCTGAGTGGGACTTTCTGATGCATTGTTTCCGCCGTTGCCTTGGGAAAGTGTGCGTGTGGGAGGGGAGGGGATGGAGAGAGGGAGGGAGTAGAGGAGGGTAGAGAAGAGGGAAGGAGAGGGAGGGAGTAACAGAAAGTGAGTGAGGGAGAAGATAGAATAGGATAGGATAGGATAGGATAGGAGAGGGGAGGGAGGGGAGTGAGGCAGGGAGGGTATGAAGTAAGAAAAAGAGTTAAGAATGCAGGAAGGAAAATAATGAAGACAGGCACGGCGGGTAGAAGAGGAGGAGGAGGAGGAAGATAGGATGAGGACGCACAAAGCAATGAGGATGAAGAAAGAAAGATATGTACATACAAGGTGAACGGAGACAAAAAAAACAACAACAACAACAAAAAAAAAAAAAAAAAAAAAAAAAACCACACATCAACAACAACAACAAAACTACACACGTATAAATGACGAAATAAAAATGTGAAAAACGAAAGAACGAACGAACGGATAAACGTAAAGACTGACGAAAAAAAAAAAAAAATCACTACGTCGTTATTTAAAAATTATATTCTCTCTCAAGTCGAGGAAATTAAATACTGGTTTTATTACACGTTGGACCACAGGACACAGCAAAGCCAGGCAGGTGAGGAGGAGGAGGAGGAGGAGGAGGAGGAGGAGTTTAAGATTGCATAGGAAGAGAAAGGGAAAAGGGCGAATACGAAAAACAGGATTAGGAAAGAGGAAAGAGATATCGGGGAAGAATGAAGGAAAAAAAAAGACGGAGATAGATGGAAGAGTGAAGATATATGGATGAGAAGGGATGGGACGGGAAGGGGAAGGATGCATACACAGAATATACAGCAAATAGATGAAACACGAGGAATAGGAAGGACAAATGAGAGGATAAAGAAAGGAAGAGGAGAGAAAATGATCACGTAAGAGGGAATGGGATAAGATGGAAGAAGGATGAAGAGAATAGACGAAGGAGAAAGGGGAGGGAGATAGAAGGGAAGGAGGCTGCAGATGAGAAAAAAAATGAGGAAAAGAAAGAGAAAAAAGGGATGGGATAAGCTAGAACGGGGATATTACCTTAAGTTCCCATCACTACCCCATCCCTTAAATTCCCTTCACCTGCCCTCACCATTCCCATTACCACCTCACCCCATCCTCCACCCCATTCACCACCACCATAACTCACCCCAACACAAAACCCCATCACTACGCCTAAAGTTCCCATCACCACCCCATCCCCCCGCAAATCACCACTTCTCCAACTCACCCCAACACAATGTCCCTTCACAGCCCAGCAGTCCCTTCTCCCCCCTTTCCTCCTCCTTCTGTCTCTCCCCATCACCTACTGTAGCCTCCTTCCTCCACCCCTTCCCCACTCCCTCCCTCTCCTCACTCGTCTCACAACACAAAAAAAAGCTTGACTTGTATTTTTATTCAACATTTAATAGTAACTTTTCTTTTTCTCGTTTGATTTCAACGGGCCCGTGCGTCTGAAATGTGTGTGTGTGTGTGTGTGTGTGTGTGTGTGTGTGTGTGTGTGTGTGTGTGTGTGTGTGTGTGTGCTGGTGTGTGTGTGTGTGTGTGTTGGGGTGTGAGCGTGAATATCAGTCTTAATCCAGTTATAAAGCTTAAAATATACGCAAGACTTAAACAAAAACGACCACTGCAACAAAAACTGCTACTACTACTACTACTACTACTACTACTGGTAACTACTACTACTACTACTACTACTTTTACTACTACAACTATCACCACCATCCTTTTATGACCAGAAAGTTACTCAACCACAAGCAGCAACTCCTCCTCCTCCTCCTCCTCCCATCAAGGCTTTTAGGGTAGAGAGAAAGGGAGGGAGGTGAGGGAGGGAGCCTGAAACATCACCCTATACCTCTACCCTCTCCTCCCCCACCCACACAAGCCTGGGGGAGGCCTCCATGTAAATGAGTGTAAAATTAACTTTTCCATAGGCCTCCTCCTCCTCCTCCTCGTCCTATTCTTCTTCCTCTTTCTCCGGCTGCCCATAACCCTCCCTTTCTTTCTTTTCATGGTCGCTTCTTAATCTGTGGCCCTTCGACTTGCTGGCTTTGTCTTCTTCCTTTTGTCTTCGTCCTCCACCACCACGTGTCTCTCATTTATCATTTAGGCTTCTTTTTCATCTCACTCCTCTCTCTCTCTCTCTCTCTCACCTCTCGTTTTCTCCTTATTCCTTTCTTCTTCCAATCCCTTCTCCCCTTTCATTCGTGTCTCTCGCCTTTCGTTTTCTCCTTATTCCTCTCTTCTTCCGATCCCTCCTCTCCTTTCACTCCTCCGTCTCTCGCCTTTCCTCTCCTCCTTATTCATCTCCTCTAATCCCTGCTTCTTTCTCCTCACTCCTCTTTATCACTTTTCCTCTCCTCCTCTTTATCGCTCCTCTCTTCTTTTAATCCGTTTCCACTCATTCTCTTTTTACTGACACACAAGTATATCCTATTCCCCCCTTCTTCCCTTCCCTTCATCATATCTCTATCCTCTCTTCCCCTTCTTCGTTACCCTTCCTTCTATCATCTTCACACAATCCCCTTCTCGGCACCTCTTCCTTTATTCCCTTCCACCTGTCTATCATTTTTTTCTCCTCCCTTCCCCTTGTCTTCCTTTCTTCCCTTCGCCTTCCTCTTTTCGGAGCGCGGCAGGGGAAGGGGCAGAGGCAAGGGCAGGGGCGGCAGGGTGTCTGTGAGCTGAGGGGAGGACAGGTGCAAGGTTATAGGGGTGGGGGGAGGTGTAGGGGGATGTGGGCGGGTCAGGGTGAGGGTGGGGGTGGAGCTTTGAGGGGCGGAGGCGGCGAAGGAGGGAGGGAGGGGCGGGTTCACACAGCCTACGCCCATCTGCTGGAAGGTCATGGGTGTGTGGAGGCGTGGAGGAGGAGGAGGAGGAGGGGTTTGGAAAGTGGCCCAAGATAGGTTAGTCAGGATTGGGATCTGAAGGAGGCGGAGGCGGAGGCGGAGGCGGAGGAGGAGGGGAGAGAGAGAGAGAGAGAGAGAGAGAGAGAGAGAGAGAGAGAGAGAGAGAGAGCGGGGACAATTCATCTTGTGGTGTCGGGGAGTGACGACTAAAAATTAATTGTTGGTCGCGGGGAGAAAAACTGTGTGTGTGTGTGTGTGTGTGTATGAGAGAGAGAGAGAGAGAGAGAGAGAGAGAGAGAGAGAGAGAGAGAGATCGCGGGAGGCGTGGAGTATTCTTAGCTCCTACACTGACGAACCAAACACACACACACACACACACACACACACACACACACACACAACCCCTCCCCTCTCCCCACAACACACACACCCTAACCTCATACAATCTGCTGCAACACACGAACACCAACCCTCGTATTAGCTGCCTACATCAAACCCTTTTTACGGCCGCTATAAGCTGTACTTAAGCCCTCCCAAGCCTGTATTGCGCTTTCCTTCTATTTCCTTCTATCAGTCCGCGTCCCTCAAGCAGCTGAGCCACGAACGATTCTCTTGAGCTTAAACTTCTTGCCTTACAGAAATTTTAAGTGTCTTGAGAACGAGGAAAAAAAGGTTAAGTTGAAAAGACGGAAGACCTAAACTTACGCGACTCGATAACAAAATAATAATAATAATAATAATAATAATAATAATAATAATAATAATGGAAATAATAATAATAATAATGCTAGTAATAATGAAGGCTGGTTCCAGGCAAAAAAAAAGTGATATATATTCGAGGGGAAGAGAAGGGATATGAGAGAGAGAGAGAGAGAGAGAGGTGGGGGTATGGGGGTGAGGACAGCTGTTTCCACTTATTTTCCCTGTCATTAGTCGTTATCTCTCTCTCTCTCTCTCTCTCTCTCTCTCTCTCTCTCTCTCGTGATTCGATGATAATCTTTTTTGTTGTTCCCATCTCTCTCTCTCTCTCTCTCTCTCTCTCTCTCTCTCTCTCTCTCTCTCTCTCTCTCTCTCTCTCTCTCTCTCTCTCTCTCTCTCTCTAAGTTGCATATATATCTATTTTTTTAAGCATAACTATTTACAAACACACACTCTCTCTCTCTCTCTCTCTCTCTCTCTCTCTCTCTCTCTCTCTCTCTCCAGCCAACGCCGTTATTAAAATCGCCTCCTCCCTTCCCCTGCCCCCCTCCCCCCCTCGCGGCCCCCCACCCCCCCGCCGCACGTGTCGGGTGATGGTAATGAAAATCCTCATTGTGTGGATGACAGGAGTGGCGGATGAAAGCCAACTAATAAAAGCTTAATACACGCCTGCCCGGATAGCATTTTTATTATTATTATTATTATCGCACTCTTTATTTATTATTATTTTTTTCGGCGTGTGGGCCCCCTTCCCTTCCTTCCTTCCTTCCATCCCCTTCTCTCCTCTCCTCCTCTCCTTTTCTCCTCTCAGTTATAATAATATTTTTCAAGTGCAATATCCATGTCAATTTTTAGTTTATGGAATCTCAGTGTGTGTGTGTGTGTGTGTGTGTGTGTGTGTGTGTGTGTGTGTGTGTGTGTGTGTGTGTGTGTGTGTGTGTGTTGGAGCGAGAGCGAAAAAAAAAGGGGCGAGTGAGAGCGCTGATTATGAAACGGAAAGTGTTGCGCGTGTGTGTATGTGTGTTTGTATGTGTGTGTGTACATGTTTGTGTGTGTGTGCTCATATGTAAGCAAACGAACGTACGTGTGCCTGTGTGTGTGTGTGTGTGTGTGCAGGTGAGGTATGCACGGACACCACACCAGCAGAACAATACCGAGCACCGAGACGTCTTAGTGAGTCGCCGCTGACAGCTGATGACAATAAGAGACGGTCGGCGGGTGTTACGAGATCGATGTCCGTGTTATGAGATCGATCGGAGGGTGTGTTAGGAGGGGGCGAGGAGGGGCGTGAGAGGGGAGGAGGAGGAAGGAAGAGGGACGAACGGGGCCTAGGAATGAACGAGGAGGAGGAGGGAGGGAAATATATGAAGGGAAGGCATCGCGTCTCACATTATTCCATTATCACCTTATGACTTTTAGATCTCCAGAACTGAGGGAAGGGAAATAGACCTCTCTCTCTCTCTCTCTCTCTCTCTCTCTCTCTCTCTCTCTCTCTCTCTCTCTCTCTCTCTCTCTCTCTCTCTCTCTCCAACGTCCACTGTTTAAAACCCCATTAACTCTGGAAAAAAGGAACAAGTCAGGCTGAAAACATTAAAATCCGCCGTAAACAAAAGAGTGCCTCTAAAACAAGCGAGCATCAAATATGAGCCGACCAGCAGAGATAAGTGGCCAATTTAATCTTCCTTCCACTTGAATAGCGGAGATTCTCACTGCCTCGCTGCCTCTCTCGCCGGCGGGGGTGAAGAGGGGGCGAGGGCGGGAGAGCTGGATGGACGGAGTGGGAGAGGAAGGGAAGGGAAAGAGGAGGGATAAGTGAGGGAAGGAACGGAGGGTGAGAGGGATGGACGGAGAGGGAGAGGGAGGGAAGGGAAAGAGGGAAGGAGCAGAGGGTAAGTTAGAGGGATGGGCGGAGAGGGAGAGGAAGGGAAGGAAAAAAGGGTAAGTGCAGACAGGAGTGGAAGGTAAGTGAAAGGGGTAAGTCAAAGAAACACAACAGACTCAACACAAAGAAAGAAACTGGAGTGCATTTCCCACTTAACATCCAAACACACAGGGAGACACAGCCGCTCTTAAAATACCAAAATAAATGCTTCTTGGGTTACGCACAGTTTTCCCTCCGTTTCCTAGGGCGCCGCCACCCGGATACAGCCGCGTAAACAAAGTGCCGAGCCCCCCGCCAGCCCGCCCTGCACGCCCGCCACCAGACCAGCACTTTGGAGGCCCCAAGACAGGGTGGCCAGGGCGTTGCAGGCTGAGCTCGGTATTGTCAGACACTTCCGCCCCTCACATCAACTACTTCCAAAGGCCGAAACGGAGATCAATCGGATTCTAATGAGTGTTCTTTTTGGTTAACGGTACAGAAGAAGGGTCGAACTACCAGAAGGGTCATTAAACAACCCCTAGAAGTGCCCCAAACTCCTACGAAAGCCAAGTCAAATGTGTTTTTTTCACGTTCACGGTACAGAAGAAGGGTCAAACTACCAGAAGGGTCATTAAACTACCCCTGAAAGTGCCCCAAACTCCTACGAAAGCCAAGTCAAATGTTTGTTTTTTTCACGTTCACGGTACAGAAGAAGGGTCAAACTACCAGAAGGGTCATTAAACTACCCCTGAAAGTGCCCCAAACTCCTACGAAAGCCAAGTCAAATGTTTTTTTTTCACGTTCACGGTACAGAAGAAGGGTCAAACTACCAGAAGGGTCATTAAACTACCCCTGAAAGTGCCCCAAACTCCTACGAAAGCCTAGTCAAATGTGTGCTGGGCTCCGAAAGGTCTAAGAATATGACCCTCATGAGGCACTGGTTCACTTCTCCCTTCTCGGGTTGCCCAACACCCACGCGCCAGCTGCCCCGCCATCACCCACTCCTCCTCCTATTCCCTCCTCTCAATGGTTTACTACTCCCTTCCCGCCCCCACGGTAGGGTACGGACGGGCACAGCTCCTCGCTCGCTGGAAAAGACACGCGCCAGCCAGCCAGTAATTAAGACCAGGTGCTCCTCCGTGAATAGGAAAGGTAAAAAATATGCCTGAAGGAGGAGGGACAATAAAGATAAAGGAGGTAGGAGGGAGGAGGAGAAGGAGGAGGGAGGGGGGGGGGGAGCGAAGATGAAGGAAAGGTTTGGGATGAAAGGAAAAAAAAAACTCCTCGTGCCTTCTTCTCGACCACCTTCCTCCTCAACCACATCATCAGAAATGGAGGGCGGTGGTAAAGACGACCCCTCCAACCCCCAACCCCCACTTCCTCCTCCCCGCCCCTCCTCGCCCCGCCCCGCCCCATGCCTCACGTCCCAACCACAGCTCTGGGGGACCTAAAAATTGAGCAGGGAACCGGATTCTTGGCATACCACTTCGCCTGGCGGAGGAAGGGAAAAAGGTGATGGACTTGTAAAAGGATTATTAATTTCGCTGGCCCGGAGAGGAAATGGGGAGCAGGAGGCTGGGGGGTGAGGGGAGGAGGAAGAGGAGGGAGAGACGGAGGAGAAGGGGGGAGGGGGGAGGGGTCGCACGCCATCCGTTTGTTTAATAATCTCACACTCAAAAGCTTCCTCCCCGGCCAGGCTCCTCAAAGGGTATAAACACTCCTGCCGCCGCCGCCTCTAGCCTGAGCACGTACACGCACACACAAACACACGAGCACATAGGAACACACGCAAGCAGTCACGCACGCACGCACGCACTTAATCCCATTTCTGTGTCTGTATCGTCGCCATCACGCCGCACACACATAAAAACAGATGCACACAATCGAACACACGCACGCACGCACAAGCAGTCAGTCACGCCCGCACATATTTCCCATTTCTGTGTTCGTATCGTCACACACACACACACACACACACACACACACACACACACACACACACGCAAGCAGCCACGCACGCACGCACGGACTTATTACCCTTTAGGCGTTTTATGACCACAACCGCCACGTCATCCACTAAACCCTTCCCCCCCCCCCCCCACCTCCTCACACACGAGTATCACATCACATCACGCCACATAACACCCGCACCTCCCGAGAGAAAGAAAGAAAAGGAAAAACGAGAAATGAGTAAATAGGATAAAACGTGTAAATGGTAAATCAGCTTAGCATACACGAAGAGCTCTGTCACCACCACCACCACCACTACTACTACCACGACGCGCCGCCTCCCATCACGGCGATACTCACGGGAGGCAGAGTGAAGGGACGACGGCCTGGCGGGTGCTCGGCGATGGAGTGTTGTTTCAGGTGGTGTTCAGCGCTGTGCCGGGCGACCCTCTTCTTTCCCCTACCGATTAGTAAGGATCTGACACGCGCATTATCAAACGTTTAGGGCTCTTGTTACGAACGTTTTTCAAGGCCAGAGAGGAGCAACGTCGGGGTTCTCATGAGTGTTTGTCCCGTTCACAGCGCGGAAGCCTTGCAAAACTACAGCCAGGGTCATGAAGCCACCGATGGAAACCCCGACAACTTCTGCGCGAGTCTTGTGAAATAGATGGACTCAGCCTTTGAGGAGTTTGTTAATATGGACCTGAGACAGCGTTGGCAGGTTATCGTAGTACTCAGAGCTTAGTATTTACCGGTTTCTGACGCCGAACCATCGCCAAGAGACATCAGGATCTAATTCTTTTAACGGTAACTATAAATGAGTCTCGTTATCGGGGCCCGGGAGACAGTTTTGGGGCAGGAAGTCGGGAAGTATGAGCGGCTGAGTGCGACAAGCTGGCAGCGCTGACCTGAGACTCATCTTCGCCCCCCTGGTATGAAGAGGCGCCATCCTGACTCTTAATAACCACGCTGCGCCGAGCTTATGGGTCTTAGATGAGCTTCCTGATGGCCTTAACACATCTTAGACTCATGTTGTTGTCAGACGCTTTCGGCTCTCGCAACAAATATATCCAAAGGCCACACAGGAGATAAATCGAGTTCCTCTGCGAAAACCTTATCCTTTGAGAGTGTGTAATGTTGGTATCAGGACACCTCTCCCGAAATTGACCTATCTTTCGGCCACTCCTCTAACTATTTATAGGAGCAGTGAGTAGCGGGCTTTTTTTTTCACATTTGCTACTTTTTCTTTTTCCCGTGAACTGACTCCTCTGTAAAAAAAAAAAAAAAAAAAAAAAATCTTAAGACGCTTTCGCTTCTCACATCAGCTATTTCTAAAGGTCAAAAAGGGGATCTATAGGGTTTTAATGAGTGTTTCCTTATATTCATGCTACAGAAGCAGGGTCAAACTACCACCAGGGACATTAAACTACCTCTGGAAATGCCCAAAACTCATCGGAAAGCCTTGTCAAATATGTGAACTTGGGCGACGAAATGTTTTAAAATACGACCCTAAGCACAGAAACATTTTAGAGTATGGGTTTAGTCTTACACAGGGATACAGGACCGGTACAAAAGACCAGTAGGACTCAACGTTACCGAATTATCGCACTCAGCCTCGTATATCTGTCAATTATCGTACTTAGCCTCGTATATCTGTCAATTATCGTACTCAGCCTCGTAAATCTGTCAATTATCGTACTCAGCCTAGTATATCTGGTGTAGTGTGGGTTTTGTTGATTTTTTTTATTTTTATATATCACTTTACTTTTCGTCTGCCTCCTCCTCCACCAAACGTTCCAAAGATTCCCCTCAACGTTCATTCCATTTCCCTCAGCTCACTCTTAAGATCAGTTTCATTTTTAATCCGTATCTTATTCTTATCTTTCTCATCTCAATCTCATCTCGTTTAACTTTTACTCTCATCTATTTCAACTTTTTATTTTTTTTCTCTCAAGTCATTCTCATCTCTCCAACACTTCTAACTGACTCCATCCCAAAAACCGGAATTAAAAAGCTACACCAGCCACATAACTGTTAAGAAATACTAGAAGTGCGCTTGAAAAATGTGAGACCATGGCGCTGAACACTCCGGCGTGGCTGCTTCGAGAGGCTCCTAACGTTGGGTCCATATTCTTAAACGTATCGCGGTCCCATACGACTATTTCTCAAGGCCACAGAGAAGATGAACCGGGTCTTTATGTGCGTCTTTGCTGTTTAAACCGACGCATATGGGCAACCCTTCTTATACTAATCCTTCCCTGGTGTTTGGAAGGAATGTTTTAAGATGCAGAAAGCGTGTGTAAAACTATCACCAGCATCAAAAAACAGTCCATGGAAATCCCAACAACTTCTACGGGAGGCTTTACAAACAAGGGTACAGAGGCGCCGATACTTTTGAGAATACGGGTCCTGCAGGGGTCAAATTCTTAAACCTTTCGATCTCCAAGCATCAAGACACCTCTCCACCCGAAATTGACCTCTCTTTTGGCTACTCTTTACTTTTATCCTTTATAGGAGCGGCGAGTAGCGGGCTTTTTTTTTTTTTTGCACTCTTTTTATTGCCCTTGAGCCGTGTCCTCTGATATAAAGAAAAGTACACACACACATTTAACAAGGATTTCTTAGTTGTGAGCATCTCCAGTGATATATCAAGGGCTCTGGTGGTAGTTCGATCATTCTTCTGTACTCTTTTTATTGCCCTTGAGCCGTGTCCCCTGATGCAAAAAAAAAGTACACACATTTAACAAGGATTTCTTAGTTGTGAGCATTTCCAGTGATATTTTAAGGACTCCGGTGGTAGTTCGATCCTTCTTCTGTACCATGAGCATAAGCAAACACTCATGAAACCCGATTAATCTCGTTTTCGGCCTTAGTTGGGGTGAGAGGTGGAAGCGTCTGAGAAAACCGACTGCTGGGTGCTGGCGCGAGGTCGGGTAGAGAGTCTAGGCTGAGCGGCGGCCAGGGCGGTGAGGGCGGCAGGCGGGAGGGACAACGCGGGTATTGGTCCCTCTGTCTACATAAAACTCGGCATTACGACAAGTTTACGGCTCCATCCTCCGCACTCAGAGACCCTCCTCCTCCTCTTTCTCCTCGTCTTCCCTCCCTCTCTTCCTTCCAGCTCCAGCATCCCTCCCTCCCTCCTTCCTTTCTTTCGTCTGCCTCCTCCTTCACCAAACGTTCCAAAGATCCCCCGCCTCAACGTTCATTCCGTTTCCCTCAGCTCACTCTTAAGATCAGTTTCATTTTTAAGCAGTATCTTATTCTTATCTTTCTTATCTCAATCTCATCTCGTTTAACTATTATTCCGATCTATTTCAGCTTTTTATTTTTATTTCTCTCAAGTTATGCTCATCTCTTCCTCACTTCAGGGTCATATCAGTTAATTTACTCATCTCGTTCATCGTTTTCGCACATGTCTTTCAACTTTTACTCATCTCTCAATATTCACTCATCTCTTAACTCATTTTCATTTTCTCACTCACTCATTTTCATTTTCTCGACTCACTCATTTTCATTTTCTCCTCACTCTCACTTCTCTCAACTCACTTTCATGTCTCAGCTCACTCTCATCTCCTAACTCACCCATACCTCATCTCTCTTAGCTTTCTTATTTCTCTCAACTCACTCTTATCTCTCAACTCACCCATTTCTCCCCATATCAGTTCCCTTCCCCTATCTCACGCATTCCTCTCCTTCGTCATTACATATCGCCTACATCTCCCTGCCTCTTGTCTTATCAATCTCCCGAAACATTCTACAAATAAACGGCATCTAAAGTATTCTAAACACTTTTCATTTCATTCTTCTCCGCTCACTCGCTGTTTCAAATTTCCCTTCTTACAACCATCGCTTAAATCTCCTTTCCGTCTTATCAAACTCCCCTAAAAAAAGATCTACAAATAAACGGAATCTAAATCTTCAAAACACTTTTCATTCCATTCCGCTAAGCTCACTCACCCTCTCACATTTCCTTCCTTACACCCATCGCTTAAATCTCCTTTCTGTCTGATCAAACTCCCCTAAAAAGGATCTACAAATAAACGGAAACAAAATTTTCTATGCTTTTTTTTTTTCCACCCCACTCCACTCCGTCACATATTCCTCCTTGCCCATCGCTTACATCTCCCTTTTGTCTTATCGAACTCCCCTGAAAAAACAAAATTCTCTCCCTATGCACAGTCTCTAAATCTCCTTCAAAACATTCTTCAAGTCCCCCGAAATGTTTTACTACGGCTACAGAATCCTACACATCCCGTTCAACATTCTGGGCATGACAAACAGGATCCTATAGGCCATCCCCGGACATCGCAACTCCACTTCTGAATCCTATACATCCCGCCAACCATCCCGCGCATCTCGAGAAACATTTTACGCTCAACTCAAGAATCCCACGCATCTCCTCCAGCAGCGGCCACGCCTCCCTCAGCAACCCAACCATCCTGAACATGTGGACCTGCAGCATTCACTAACACAAAGTCGCCCCCTTCTCCCCTCTACTCTCCCCCCCACCAGCCTCCCCTGACCTCATTACGCAGCTGTAACAAGTGTCTAGACATCCGATAACGCCACGCCTGACCTTCCTAAGCATGGAACAGGTGGTAAAAGCATCTGTCGGCTCTACGCGCGACACCTGTAGAACACGTGTGCGCCACTAGGCCAACAGGTGCGTCCCTCAACACAAATAAACATGACCTTGGTGTTTATTAGACTCAGTAACGCGTTCAAGGCTTCTACAGCACATTCATTCATCGTATAACACAACCTTGGATCTCACAACACACCTGAGTCACTTGCAACACATTTCTGCCTCTCGCAACACACTCCTGCCCCCCACAACACACCCCTGCCTCTCGCAACACACCTTTACCTGAAACCCACTACTAACCCCCGTAACAAACTCCTATACCCCCTGCAACACCCTCCTGCCCCTCACAACACACTTCTACCCCTGTAACACACCCCATCCGCACACAACACAATTAGCCATAATCGAAACACTTCCAATTACAAAGAGAAAACCTTTAAAATCTTCATTCATTTGTTTTCAACGTTGCACAAATCTTACTGGGATTATAACCTCGCTGTCAACGCCGCCACAACAGAACCATAATCACCACAACACCGCCGCGGCCACCGACACAACACCATTATCTTCTCCGTAACAATATAAGCTTTACGGGCCCGGCAACACCACATCACCGTCACCACCACCACACCACCGTCTACCACACCTTCACACCATCCCATCGCCCTTACAACACCCTGTTCACAATGTTACACCATCACCATTTTTTTTGTGTTGTTATGGAGAATATAATATAGACACATAAACGGTGCCCACATATTCATACTTACACAAACACACACATACGCACACACAGTTCCATATTCTCCAAACCTTTATTCTGTGTGTGTGTGTGTGTGTGTGTGTGTGTGTGTGTGTGTGTGTGTGTGTGTGTGATGCGCAGCGGTCCGGCGGTGCACGGCTCTGCCTCTAATATAAATAAATAAAAATCTGTGGAGCAAAAATGTTTTGGAATTGTTCGGTAAAACACGGATTTATCAATAGCAAGCCCCGCGTCGCTGTTAATTGAGGTGAAAGAGAACAATAAACGCCAAACTCGGGATTCATAGACGCCACACCTTTGACACACAACGCTGTCGGTTTGATGGCGCCCCGTTAAATGATAAATACGCGGCGTCGACAACACGTAACATATACTTTAATTTAGTCCGGGCCCCGTGCATGCCCCATACATCACGGAGTCCTTATAGGAGGCCCCCGCCGGCGATATATGGCCGAGGGGCGCCTGACACATGGCCCGCGTCGACAGGGAGCCCGGAAAAGGTCGCTGCTAAAAAGTGAATCAAGATCGTCTGTGACTTTACGCGACCCGTGGCTTTGTTTCCCTTTGTTCCCTCTGCATTCCTTTCTTATATACACACTCCACCTCCATCGCCCTCCCTTTACTCTCTATCCACTCATCCACTCGCTATCCACTCCTTCTTCATCCTCTATCCACTCCTTCTTCCTCTATCCACTCCTTCATTCGCTATCCATTCTTTCATTCGCTATCCACTCTTCCATTCGCTTATCCACCCTCCTTCATCCTCTATCCACTCCTTCATTCGCTATCCACTCCTTCATCCTCTATCCACTCCTTCATTCGCTATCCACTCCTTCATCCTCTATCCACTCTTTCATTCGCTTATCCACCCTTCTTCATCCTTTATCCACTCCTTTCGCAAATCCACTCTTCCTTCAATTGCTATCCACTCCTCTACTCGCTATCCACTTCTTCACCTCCCCCTTCCACACGCTAAGCACCTCTCCTCCACCTTTGCATCCCTTCCACCACTTGCTATCCACTCCTCCACCTCCCCCTTATAAACGCTAAGCACCATCCCTCCACCTCTGAATCCCCTCCACCACTCTACTCTTCCTCCACTTCCTCCTCCTTCAGCATCGGGTTATACAACGTCCACTCCCGACAAATGAATGTTAAATGGTTGCCTTCTGAGCTCAATTATGACTCCGGGATTCGATTATAGTGGCCGAAATCCCTCAACCTCGGGACACACGGACGGAAATGGAAAAATGGTAAGCGAGTAACAAGACGGAAGCGAGAGATGCAGATTACAGATACAACGTAGTGAATGTACAAGCGGCCAGCGAAGACTTATTAGGTTGGTATTCTCAAACGATTAATTTCCACCTTCCACAGCAACTATTTTCACCTCTTTGGGTTCTTTTTTAGGGGCAGCTAGTAGCGTTTTTTTATTTTTTTATTATTGTTTCCTTTTTTTGTGCCCTTGAGCTATCTCCTTTGTTATAAAAAAAAGGCCAAAAAAGGAGATTAGTCGTGTTTTAATGTTTTTTATTTTATTTTTTAGGTTCGCGATACAGAACGGTCTTACTACCATCAGGGTTATAAAACTACCCAGAGAAATGCTCAAAGTCAATACGAAACGAAAGCCTTGTCAAATAGGTGAGCTTGGGCAACGAAATGTTTAAAAATATAGGCATTACTTGGGTCATATTCTTAAAACATTTCGGCACACAACGTCACATATTTCATAAGGCTTTTGTAGGAGTTTTGAACATTTCTAGTGGTAGTTTTATGACCCTTCCGGTAGTTTGATCCTTCTTCTGTACCATGAACCTAAAATAAACACTCATTAGAATATTTAGAACCCGACTGATCTCCTTTTTGGCTTCTGGAAATAGTTGATGTCAAAGGCGAAAAAAAGTGACTGTCAATAGGGGCATCCATGGACATAAAGTGACCTGACCAAGCATCCATCCGTTTATCTCTCCCCTAAGAAGCTGCTCAAGAACAAAAAACGGAAAATGTGTGATAAGATACTTGACGAACGGGGAGATTAAACCACTGAACCCACGACTTGTATAATATGATAGCGGTGAGCACAGAAGGACACGCTCAAGAAAGGCGCTACCCACCCGCTCCTCTATCCCCTAGGAAGAAAAAAAATCAGGAAATCTCACCGAGCTATCTTATCAGGCCATCTAGCGGTGTTATCGTGTAGCGTGACGCACAGACGCCCCGACCAAGACGCCGACGTGATTTGGGTCGAGACTTCGGGCAGACTCTATGGGCCTGACGAGGGTGAGAAGACGTAATACAAGAGAGAAAAACTTAGCACATAGAGATGAGGCGAGGGAGTGGCAGGACGAGAGAGATCAGGAGCGGGTCTTGGGATGATGTGGGACAAGTGACTCATACATAGATAAGTAGATATAGATAAATAAAGTGGGTAAGTAGATACTAGGTAGACAGATAGTTTATTCATCGTGAACATATTTATGGGAAGGAGAATCAAGACCACCACCTCACAGACAGAATGAACGAAAATATATGAAGGAAATTAAAGATGAAGAGGGGAATATTTACTTTTATTGCATCCCTTCTACACCTCCATTATTGTCCTTTTCTGCGTCACATCGTTACCCATTTATTCTACCGTTATTAAAAGTCTATGCGCCATAAAACACTCATTCTAATTATATCTTCCAATGCTTCCTCTACACTCGGAGTCTACAGCAACAAACCTATCCATCGTTACTGAAATTCTTGATACAACTGCCCCCCACCCACCACCCACACACACACACACACCATTCAGACAGTGCAAATGCTCCCTTTACAGCTGCAACCCTTTCCTTCGTATCTAACCTTCCAAACACACCTCTGCATCCATTTTAACAACTTCTACTTCTTCCTGCATCAATGCAAACTTTCTATCACCACTAAAATTCTTGATACAATTTTGCCACCGATTATGATGTTCAAAATTAATGCTCCCCATACCGCCGGAAACCTTTCTTCTGTTTATAAAATTCTTGACACACTATCGTCCCCCATTCCGTACCGCCGCAACCCTTTCCATTGTCTCTAGAATCCTTGGTCAACCTCTGCCCCTCACTACTCCTCCTCATTCCGCTAACCTTAAACGCTTGATGCACACCCCGCCGCAGGCATCCCTTCCTTCCCACACTCCCACACGCTATCACACTCATGCTCGCCCCGGAGAGATGAATAACCAACCAACTCTTAATAAGCAGATAACAGTGCAGCCTCGTACCTGGGCGATGCGTCACGCGGCATTCTCAAGGGGCGGGGCGAGATAGCGGAGATAGCGCGATAAGAAGAAAGTTTACGTTGAGAGAAGAATGTCTGTCTTCCACCCCGCGCTGCTGCTGCTGGCTGGACTGAGGGACGGGTGAGCGGAGGCCGAGGTGAACCGATTGTTTGAGTGGCTGATTTTTTTTTTTAGAGTAAAGGAAGCAACTCAAGGGCAAAAAAAAAAAAAACTTACTGATTAACTAACTAACTGATTGAATGATTGCCTGATTATTTATTTTGTAGCAAAGGAAGCATCTCAACGGCAAAACAAACAAACAAACAAACAAACAAACAAAACACTAGACCGCTAATCGCTGCTACCTCAAAAAAAAAAAAAAAAAAAAAAAAAAAAATGGACGAGTTACTGAATGACTGACTGACTGATTGACTGATTAGGAAGTTACTTGACGGCGCAACAAGTGGTCATATGGCGCTGTATCGGAAGTTGGTGGTTGAAACTCATATAAAAAGATAAGAAGATATAAAAGTGTCACAATCTTAAGTCAAGGCGAAGGAGGTGAAAAGGGTTAAGCGGTTGCCTCAGACTTTATGAAGGAAGGGAATAATCTAAACGTGGATTTTACTCTGAATCTTTAATTTAATATGCTATCCTTTTCGCTTCTCTTCCCCTATCCCTTCTCCGCTCACTCCCTTCCCAAACAGTACCACCAAGGAAAGGGGGGGCGGGGGTGAGGGGGGGGGGGGGGCGGAAGGGGTGGCACGAGTAAACTTATATTGCCTCGGATTGTGCAAATGAAGGGAAAGATTCTGACTCGCACGCTAAATTTCATCCTTGTTTCATATCCCATTCTTCTACGTCCTTCCCTCTTTCCTTCCTCCTTCTTCCTTCCCCCATCCTCTTTCCCTTCTTCCTTCCTTCCTTTCTTTGCCTCCCTCCCCTAAATTTCTTCTCTGTTTCATGTCCCAACCCTCTCCTTCCTTCCCCCATCCTCTTTCCCGTCTTCCTTCCTTCCTTTCTTTGCCTCCCTCCCCTAAATTTCTTCTCTGTTTCATGTCCCATCCCTCTCCTTCCTTCCCCCATCCTCTTCCTTTTCCTTTTCCCCTTCTTCCTTTCTTCCTCCCTTTCCCTCCTTCCTTCCTTCCTTCGCCTCCCTCCCCTAAGTTTCTTCTGTTTCATGTCCCATTCCTCTCTTTCCTTCCTCCTTCCTTCCCCCTCTTCTAAATTTCTTCCTCGTTTCATGGCTCATCTTTCTCTTTCCTTCCCTCTTTCCCTTCTTCCTTCCTTCCCTCTTTCCCTCTTTCTCCTTCCTTCCCCTTTTCTCTCCTTCGCCTCCTCCCCTAAAATTCTTCCTTGTTGATATCCCACCCTTCTCTTTCCTTCCTTCTTTCTCCATTTTCTACTCTTCCCCCCACCATTAAATTTCTTCCTTGTATTAAATCCCATCCTTCTCTTTCCTTCCTTCTTTTCCTCCTATTTCTCTCCTCCTACCCCCTTCCCTTCCCCAGGCAGTGTTACCAAGGTGCTGGGTATGAAGGGTAACGTCAAGTTGTCAAAGATTAGTGGCAAATGCGGGTTGGTTCCTTGGACTTCGCCACAGATTCTATTCAACGTTTCTTCTTGCTTCATCTCCCGTAGTGTCTTATCGTTTCCCCCTCTCACAAGGCGACTACCAATGGCTATCTCCTTATCTTTATCTCCCAACCTGTCGTCACCTCTTCCCCGAGTCATCATACCATCATACATTCCCTCATCCCTTCTTCCTTTCTCAAATTTCCTTCGTCTTACGCTACCACCAACGGCTTCCTCGCCCTCCTTTTCCTTATCCCTTCTTCCCTTCCCGCTTTGCTGACTCCTTCCTCACACGCTACGATTAACGCTTACCTCGTCGTCATTCCTTCCCCATACCAACATACATCTCATCCTTTACGCTACGATCAATGGCTTCCTCGTCCTCCTCGTCGTCATCCCTTCCCCATACTACCATACATTTCCTCGTCCTTTACGCTATTATCAACGGCTTCCTCGTCCTCCTCGTCGTCATCCCTATCCCATACTACCATACATTTCCTTATCCCATCTTCTTTCTCACTCCCTTACGCGCTACCACCAACGGCTACCTCATCCTCGTCGTCGTTCTCGCGTCATCCCTGCACCGTGCCAGGCTCCCGCGAGTGGCCCTGTCCCTGACACCGCTGGTTTACTGGCTCGGTGCCAAGGAAGGCCAGGCGGGGGTGGTTGGCACTAACGACTCAACAATCGGCGGTAATGGCCCGTCCTGCCTCTTGAGAGCAGGCCGCGCGGTGCCTCCTGACCCTCCCCTCCCTGTCTGCTGTCTTCCCTCCCGTCCCTTTCTTGCACCAGTCACTACTAGCCTCTGTCCCTCCATCCTCTCTCTCTCTCTCTCTCTCTCTCTCTCTCTCTCTCTCTCTCTCTCTCTCTCTCCATTCACTAGCCTCCATCCGTCCTGTCCCCGTCCATTTCTCTTCCTCCCTTCCATCCCTGAAGTCTTTTTCCTCTTTACCAGCTCGTCCATAATTCACTTCTCATCATATTCTCCTTCCCCTGCTTCTCTCTCCCCATAAATCTCAGCATTTTTTCGTCCCTTTCTCAGCTCTATAGCTCCATCTCTTGTCACCTTTTTCTCCTGCCCCTACGACCCTTTTCTGATGGTAATGGAGAGGGAGAAGGAGAGCGACCAAGGGCTGAATAAAATATATGGAACAACGCCCGCAATTCGATGCCTCAATACAGTGAAATAAAAGGATGGTCAAATATTATTACGTCTTAGAGGAAGGAAATATAGCAGAAGGAAGGCTGAGGATTGCACCCGTTTAAGAGGTCACCAGAGACACCGCTATAAGATCTACGGGTCAGTCTAAAGATCCGATTCAGCCTTATCTGTGTATGCTCTCAAAACATCCCAAATTTACGACTTTCTGATGGCGTATATCTGTAATGTCTTAATCGCTGTGATATGTTGTAAATTGTGGCCTACTCTAACGCATCACGGCAGTTCACTCAGTCATGTGTGTGTGTGTGTGTGTGTGTGTGTGTGTGTGTGTGTGTGTGTGTGTGTGTGTGTGTGTGTGTGTTGCTAGGTGCACCCTTTGTGTTTATGTCTGGTCCATGATAAACGTTCGTATTCAAACCCGCGAAACGCTCTGCCATCTTCCTCTCCCTTTAATCTTCACAATAGTAGGAAAAACAACACCAAGAACCACAATGCAATAATTTATAAAAGGTATTAATTTTCACAACCATAAAAAAATTCGATTGGCACTATTTCATCGTTTTCTTCATCATGTGTGAAAATTAGACACAGAAGGCTCAGAATTTATCAAGGTCTTATTATCACGACCATAAAAATAACAACATAATGAACTCGGATTTTTAAAGGGCTCTTGTTACACGGCGTCCACTCAGGAGCTCGACGCTAAGAGCCACACTTTTAAACATTTCTGCCCCCAAGAACACGTAATTTACTAATCTTTCGTGGGAGTTTAGGGCATTTCCAGGGGTACTTTTATGACCCTGGTGGTAGTCTGAGTTTTCTCCTGTACCGTGAACCTAACAGAACACTCATTAGAACTCGATTAACCTCCTTTTTGACCTTTGAAAATAATTGGTGTGAGGGGCGGGAGCATCTGACAATACCAACCTAAGCCTACACAGCCTCGGGAACCAGCGGACCGAGGAAGAACTAAAATTTTCGCCGATAGCTCAAGCCGGGCCGACAGTATCCGCCAGAGTCGTATGCAAATGAGCCTCGAGTGCTGACATCATCTGACCCACGTAACCCAACCTGAGCTGCAAGGCCGGCGGCGCGCGAGGAGGAAGGGCGCCCTGGTTCCTGCGTTTCCTGAGGTATGTCCGCTAATTCGTGTGTCCCATTCTGAGGACCTACATCATGGGGGAGAGTAAATAGAGGATATAAAGGAAAATTCAGTTGAGTACGAGGGTGTAAGGTAAAGTTGGGGGCATACGATATAACTGCGCGTGGTGCTTATCAAAATGAAGATTGATTGATAGATGTTCTTTGATATCCTCCTTGTGAAAATAAAACAGGGAAAATAAATAAGATACGAAACTTTACTACTGCCAAAAAAAACAAGAATTACTGAGCCTGTTACTGACAAGCTCATTTTCATATCTAGCACATTTTTCCCTTGGGTAGTTTTTTTTTTTTTTTCTTCCCTCTTGCTGATACGAGTACTATATGGAGCAGCGCGTACTTATTGGCAAGTCTATCCCAAACTACCTCATTCATTCGCCCCAAGCCAAAATTACTGAGGTTATTATTCACAAGTTCATTTTCACACCTAGCACATTTTTTCCTTGGGTAGTTTTTTTTTTCCTTGCTGATACGAGTACTATGTGGAGCAGCGCGTACGTATTGGCAAGTCTATCTCAAGCTACCTCATTCATTCGCCCCAAGCCAAAATTACAGAGGTTTTTATTCACAAGTTCATTTTCGTATGTAGCACATTTGTTTTCCTTTTTTTTTTTTTTTTTTTTTTTTCTCTCGTGGCTGATATGAGTACTATTTGGAACAGCGCGTACGTACTGGCGAGTCTACCTTTAAGTTACCTCATTCATTCAACCCAAACCAACAATAATGAGTTAACTGTCATATCTAGTTTCTTTTTTCTTCTTGCTGATATGAGTACTATTTGGAACAGCGCGTACGTACTGGCGAGTCTACCTAAGTTAACTCAATCATTCGCCCCAGTCCCCCTCCTCCTGCCTGCCCTCGCGACCACAACCAGAGAAAACGGATCCGCACCCCGCCGTAATGACGCAAGGAGAGTCTTCCCGTGATATGGCAAGGAGCGGGAAGGTTTAGTAAGGCGGACAAGGCGGCTAAGGCTTTCCCGGATCGCGCCACCATTGATAAGGCGACCAAACTTAACTGTAGCACTGATTAACGTTGAGCCCTAAGCTATTCACCACAAGGGCTACTACTACTACAGGTAAACAAGAGGTTATATATACTGGGTTGTGTTATCTCGAGTGAACTGTATGTGTGAGGGATCTACCCAATAAAAGTCAATCAGTCGGTCAATCAGTCCCCTTCCCCCTCCTCCTCCCCTACTCGGATATCGCAAAGCAGCAATAACCGAAGTCTTATCAACGTTGCTCAACACACACACACACACACACACACACACACACACACACACACACACATTACTTATCGGCCAGAGCGAGGAAGGAAAACTAACTAACAGGGGGAAGATACAGACACCGTGCGGGGTTGGGACTAGGGGTCGTATCATAAGACATTCCATCGCGCAAGAACACATACTTGACAAGGCTTTCGTAGGAGTGGTAGGCATTTCCATGAGTAGTTTTATGACCCTGGTGGTAGTTTGACCCCTCCTCTGACCCGTGAAACCAAAGAAACACTGATTAGAACCCGACTGACCCCTTCTTTGACCTTTAGAAATAGCTGATGTGAGAAGCCAGAGTGTCTCATAATACCAACCAGAGCGCCTGCCAGACCTGTTCATCACATCACCCAGTACGCGGAGTCGCCAGTCAGGCCCAGCAACCCTTGTTTACACGCGCCGCCATGCAGCCAGCCTCTCCTTTACCCAGTCAAGACTTTCCTATCACTTTAGATTTTCCGATCCCCCTCGCGCGGCCCGTGTCTTTTTCCAGTGTGTCCTCCGCCCGGCCCCCTCGCTCCCCTCTCGTGTATTGCGCCTCTCCCACGCCCTCACGTCAACTGGATATTAAAGTTTTTTTTTATTACACGTAAGGGGGATTTGTTGGCTTCTTCGTACACTGTTCTTGTTACGTGTCCCTCCCTCCCTTGCTCTCCACGCCTTCCCTGCCTTCTGAAGCTGCCCTTGGCCTGTTGGGTATGTGTCTCCTAACCAAGTAAATGGGATCAGTCTGTTTTTGTTCGGTGTGTCCCGCTCTTACCATCCACGCCTCCTTGTCCTGTAGTAACTGTTCTCGACCCTGCAGAGGATCCTCACGTCCCATAGACTGTTCTTGTTCGCCTTCCCTTCCTTGACCTTCACGTCCCTCCACTCAACACCGAAACTGTTTTTTGTGTTGTGTCCCTCCCTTCCTCTCTACGCCTCGCCCCCCTTTCAGAAACTGCTCTTGGCCCTGTAAAGCGTCTTCTCACCCCCATAGAGCCGCTCCCTCGCCCCTCGGCCTTCCTTTACACCCCGCGTCCCGCTCCTCTCCTCCCATGTAGGGATGCAGCGGCCGTATGCAATAACTTTGGGGAAGACCCAACGCTTCGCCAGACAAAGAATTCATATCGCCGGGACCTTGTAGCTGCGAGGTGTCAGCTGCACAGCCCCGGGCCAGCACAACAGCGGGGCGGCACAAGCAGGGACAAGGGAACAGGGGCAATCTAGAGACAGGAAATCGGGGAACAGGGGCAACTAGTGACGACGGGAAACTGGGGAACAGGAGCAATCTAATGGTAACAGGAAATCGGAGAACAGGGAACATGTAAACAGAGGCACTCAAGTGACAGCAGGGAGTCGAGGTTCAGGGAAACAGGGGACATTGAAGTGATGACACGGAACGGAAGAGGGAAAACAGTGGAGCAGGGGAACAGTGAAACAGGGCCAATCAAATGAAGAAATAATAAAGAACTGCACGGGTTCAGCAATCAGCAGCAGCACCTCGGCGGGTTCCTGCACGCGGGTGGGTGTTGCCTCGCCACCCGCAGCAGCCTCACCGCCACTTACAGTAATGTCAGGAGGAAAAACTGGTCCTCGCACGACGCTCCAGACACGGACAGACGACTTAGGGGGGAGCACATGTCTCAAAACGAATCTCCTCTCATGGTGTTTACAATTATACATGATGGACGAGTTTGAAAGAAGCAAGAAACATTATGTGATCCCAAAGCCTTCTCTCTTATCTTTCATTGAGGATTTCCGTCTCTCAACATCAATATTTTTCCTTCCGATGAGACGAGGCTATTTCTGACCCGAGTTACCCACCCCTCGGTTCTGAGCTTCTTGCGTGCGGCTCCTTTGCTTAAGATCTTCATGGTAGTCTCCCCGTCTCGTGTTCGGTCGCTCCCATAACATCCCGGCAATGAAAACACCCACCAAGCGCAGCGAGAGGCAGTTCACGTTGACTTGGTCTGAACCGCCCCGTCCTCTGCCCTTACTCTGAGGTCACACCAGGGCGGGGAGTGCAACGCTGCCTCCCCGCCTTCCCCATCAACCCCTCAGGCGGCAGCAGCGTGTTACACCATCTGCACGACCCATCACCGCCCGCTGGGTGTGGGCGTGGCGCCGTGTGGAAGGCCGGGGAGTGGCGTGGGCGGCGCGAGAGGCAAGTCAGTGTTGATGAAAGAGCCAGCGTCTGCGGTGGTGTGATGGAGGAGGGCGGAGGTGCAGGAGACGGTGATTAGGCTATGGTTGGGTAGAGAAGATAGAGGAGGACGTAAATAGGATGGGAAGTTATTTGCCAAGCTGGATTAAACCTTCAAAACTTTATAATCCCATATGTAGGAAAGTTATACTCCAGACGTTCGAGGTTGATGCACACACACACACACACACACACTCAACCATGCGCACAGGATCGCCCCTCCACTGTCTCGTCTCTGTCGGGTATCCCAGTGCATGTAATAAACAAACGACAACAACACCTCCAGCTAGTTATGTGTGTATGTGTGTGTGTGTGTGTGGCCGCTTGAGTCAGGGGGAGTCAGCAGCAGCAGCAGCAGAGGGCGCCCGTCAGCCCCTGCCACCAAGAGACAAACTGGCAACTCTCCCTTCTGTCCAAGGCCACCCATGCATAAATGATACGTTTGTAGTTAATGATTTTGAAGCTTGATATTATGCCTTGGGCGCGGGGAGAGAGAGAGAGAGAGAGAGAGAGAGAGAGAGAGAGAGAGAGAGAGGGTAGGGCCAACACCCCAAAGAAAGCCCCAGATTACCGTCGGGCTGAGTGCGGGAGGCGCGGAACTTTGATGAAAGCACGGATATCATCACCAAGTGTTCACAAGTGTGCCTGCAGGACGGCCTCGTGGGCTTTTGGTGGTGGTGGTGGTGACGGTGACGCCTTGTGCTCCACCCTAACCTGCCCCACACCGCCCACCACCCACCACCACTCCTCCACTCGGCTAGGACCCAGTGCTCCCTCCCTCCACACTGAGCCACAGTCGTTCTGCCACATGACCCCTCTGGCGAATATGAGGCCGTGCTCTTGCTTGGGGCATGCTCTCTCTCTCTCTCTCTCTCTCTCTCTCTCTCTCTCTCAATGTTTGCTTGTGTGTATTTTTATATGAATGTGTGTGTGTGTGGGGGGGGGAGGGGCATACTATATATATATATATATATATATATATATATATATTATTCCACAACTAGACAGATAACAGAGGGAAGCGAATAAAGAAAAGGAAGAAGGGCAGCACATCAAAGACTGAAGGGCAAAGGGGATTCAGATTGTAAAAAGAAGGAAAAGGGAGAGGGACAGACGCAGAGAGACAAGCGGAGGGGGAGGAAGGAAGGAACGGCGGAAGAGGGAGTTAACGCACGTGTGGTCTGCGTCAACCTTTGGAGGAAAATCGGGAATCAATAGTCGGACATTTCGAGTCATCTAGCCCGGAGGTGAGGGGGGGCGGAGGGGCAGGTAGGGGAGGGGAGGGGAGGGGAGGGGGCAAAGCAAGGGCCAGTGGCTGGAGGAGCTATTGTTGAGAGGATGGGACGCGGCCCGGCGAGCGTTCACCTCCTCACCTTTCCTTCCCGTGCATGGTCAGGTGTCACGAAGGCCATCCACTGACCTCAGCCGGGGACTTTAGTGTCCGAGGTCAGAGGGCGTGTTGAGGCGTGCAGCCGTGTGTGTGACAAGGCTTGCTGCCACTGATGTATATATGTACGTACGTATGTGACTAGGTGTGGATGTAGGTTATTTTAATTAGGTCAGGTGTGTGTAGGTATAGGTAAAATGGGTAAGGTAGAGTGGGGAGAACACACGAAGCTGCGCGTTTCGGCAGCTCTCATCTTCGACCTTTCCCACGTAGCAGGTACCCTTTCATCGACCAACCCGAGCGTGAGTGTAAAGAGCTGGGTGGGGGAGTGCCTGTGGGTTTGTAGCTGGACGTGCTAACCACTACACCACGGAGGCGCTGTGTGGTGAGGGCGGGAGGGGGGAGGGGAAGGATAAGTGAAGGAAGAGTATAAGAAAAGATTTGGTGACGTATGAGGTAATGGTGGAGTACCGGTCAGGTGGTGTGCAAGCCTTCAACACGCATGATGAGGCAGCGTGGCAGTGACGTGAGGAGCGATAAGCATAAGAACATTGGAGTATGAAGTGTGGAGTGGTAGAGTTTGTGGGGTGAAGGTCACGTTATGCGATGTGGTTTGGCATGCTATGGTATGACACGGTACATGGTGTGGTGTGAAATATTGTGGCCAAGATCGGTGTGTGATATGGTTTAACAAAGTATGATGTGGCGTGTTTTGTAATAAGTTATGATGAGCTAGAAAAAGACTTGAGGTGATGTGGCGCGGTGGTGTGGTGTGGTTCAATACTCTGATGTGATATGGAGTGGAGTGGGAGGTGGTGGTGGTGGTGGTGGTGATGCAATGCGGTGCCTGGCAAGGAGTGCATCGATAACTTTGATAACAGGACAAGTTGACTGGTTCATTTTTATGCCTCCACTCCCACACACTTCCTTCTCTCAATCACCACCACCACCACCACCACCGCCACTACCTTGAGCCAGCCAGCCAGCCGCCATGTGTGTGTCTGTATGTGTGTTTGTGTGTGTGTGTGTGTGTGTGTGTGTGTGTGTTCGTAACCGCCAGCTCGTAGTCTCAACATAACCCTCCCACCCACACCGTTCTTTTTTTTCCCCCTCGTCTTTTTACAGTCCTTGGCAACCAGAACTCACCCCCACACACGCTCACTCGCACCACCTCTACACGTCACACACTCTCTCTCTCTCTCTCTCTCTCTCTCTCTCTCTCTCTCTCTCTCTCTCTCTCTCTCTCTCTCTCTCTCTGACCTTAAAATATATGTGGTCTTCAAGTCTGTTTAGTGAGTTGCTAGACTAACCAAATATACGTTTAATGAAAGACCTTTTTGGCTAGTATAAGATGATTCAAGAAACAGGAATACACATAGTCCTACGGTATGACACTAAGATTCATCGGCAGTGCTTTAAAAAAATACACCAGCGGGCTATTTTTTCATTGTTGTTTTCTTTTCTTTTTTATGCCCTGGAGCTGTTTCCTTTGCTTAAAAAAATAAGAAACGAAACAAGCAAGGCAAAAACAATACTAGCTAGCAGTGAGGGAGTTATTACATAGGCCTCTTGCAGACTCCTTACGTTCTTATGTTCTAAGCGAGAATTCACAACATTTTACCACGTTCGAATCGCACTATTATTTGACTGCGTGCTGAATTTTCTTGAACCTCACCGTGAAAAAAAAAAATCAAATAAAAATGGCAAACTCTGGAATTTACCCACAGCTGAAGCATTTACACCTTTCCCCTCCTCCCCTCTCCTCTCCTCTCCTCTCCTCACCTCTCCTCGACTGTGTCTCGGGCAATTCTCATCCGCTGCATTGGTGTTATGAGAAGGTCTGAGAGGGATGAGCCAACACTAGTCTGATGTGACGCCCACTTTTCTTCGCTTTCGGCTCTTACACAAATATTTTCCAAGGCCACAAAGGAAATGAGTCAGATTTTCATGAGTGTTTTTAACGTTCATGGTACAGAAGTCTTGTCACACTATCACTAGACTCACAAAACTACTCATGGAAATACCCCCAACCTCAACAAAAGCTTTATTATATGTGGATGTGTGAGCCCCGAGCTGTCTCAGAATATGGGCCCAGATGTGAGTGTTTTCAACGTTCATGGTACAGAAGTCTTGTCACACTATCACTAGACTCACAAAACTACCCATGGAAATACCCACAACCTCAACAAAAGCTTTATTATATGTGGATGTGTGAGCCCCGAACTGTCTCAGAATACGGGCCCAGATGTGAGTGTTTTCAACGTTCATGGTACAGAAGTCTTGTCACAGTATCCCTAGGCTCATAAAACTACCCATGGAAATACCCACAACCTCAACAAAAGCCTTACTATATGTGGGTGTGTGAGCCAAGAAGTGTTTGAGAATACGGGCCCAGATGTGAGTGTTTTCAACGTTCATGGTACAGAAGTCTTGTCACATAAAACTACCCATGGAAATACCCGCAACCTCAACAAAAGCCTTACTATATGTGGGTGTGTGAGCCAAGAAGTGTTTGAGAATACGGACCAAGATGTGCAGCGGCGTGGATGGATGGCGCGAGTGCTAAAAGGAGGAAAAAAAAAAAAAAAAAAAAAAAAAAATCCCGATGCAGCCAAGTAAACAACCAGCTCTCGTTTTTATTTGCAGCTTTTCACGTCCCCTAAAATGAAGATGTTATTACTTTTTACTGGCAAGGTGCGTCAGACGGCTATGGCTTCACGTGAAATATTACCTTTCTGGCTTCCCCGCGTCTCAAAAGAGGAAGCAAACATCCAACCCACTCTCACACGGGTCACGTTTTAATTAATTATGTAACAAGCCTTGAGAACATGTGTTGCCAGAGTTCGCTTTGCTTTCCTCTGCACCGTGAATCACTTGTTGGAATGTTCGTTTTTTTTTTTTTTTACGGTAAAGGAAGTATATTGTAGATCAAGAGCAAAAATAAATAAATAAAAGTCCGCTATGATAAAAAAAAAGCCCACTAAGAAGCATTAAATCGCTGACAATACAAATTAAGCTCAGATATCGCCTGATGCACGAAATCTCCAAGTGAAAATCTTTGGCAATCGTTAGTTATTTCCTTGCAGAAGCGCTTATTCAGGGCTGACGATTAGCCGCGCACTCTTTCTGTTTGACTTGGCTCTTCTAAAGTCACTGACAAAACCAACTGAGTCTAAAAATTTGACTAATACGCAATATACCTGTAATCTTTTTGGCTATTATAACATAACGAATTAAGATTTACGATAAACTTAGAACAACAGGTCAGGTACGAATGGCCAAGCCTGTAACACGCAACTTGATATGATTACAATTATTTATCTGCTAATATCTAACATATGTAGACAAGCTTATTTGCATCGATAACTTTGATAACAGGATAAGTTTACTGGTTTATTTTTTATGCCTACACTCACATACTTCCGTCTCTCAACCACCATCACCACCACCACCACCTTGTTATCTCTTGGTGTTAACGATGGAATGTACAGCTCGGATAGGGGCAACAGGTCAGGTGAGGGTCGCCATTAACTAGTGGATGAGCCCAGCCACACCGTAGACCTCTTTTTTCTCCCTTTTTATTTGATTTTATTTTCTTCAATTTTATTTTTTTTAGTTCTTGCTCTTCTACCTGTTTTCTTTTTCACCCATTTTTTTTCTTAGTCTTTTTTTTTATTCTTCTCATCTACCTATTTCTGTTGCTGATGATGTTTATGACGATGTTTCTGCTCCTCCGCCTGCTCCTCTTCTCCACCCTGAATCAAAACACTATCCACTACTCTGCTTCCTCGTCCACGAATCCAACTCTACTTTTACCTGATGTTGTTGATGACGATGTTTCTGCTCCTCCGCCTGCTCCTCTTCTCCACCCTGAATCAAAACACTATCCACTATACTCTTCTTCCTCTTCGTCGAATCCAACTCTACCTCTACCTCTACCTCTACCTGATGTTGTTGATGACGATGTTTCTGCTCCTCCGCTTGTTCCTCTTCCCCACCCTGAATCAAAACACTATCCACTATACTCTTCTTCCTCTTCCTCGAATCCAACTCCACCTCTAACTCTACCTTTACCTGTACCTTCAGCGCCTGGCCGTGGACGCGTGTATCACCAGCCCCGAGTCGTGACCTTAAGCACTCCGCCGCTCACTCCCACAGATGCGGCGCTGTAATTTTCGTGTCCGGAGTGCGAGGAATGAAACTGACATACAACCCCTCTTTTCTCTCTCTCTCTCTCTCTCTCTCTCTCTCTCTCTCTCTCTCTCTCTCTCTCTCTCTCTCTCTCTCTCTCTCACGTACTGCATTACACAACAATTGGCCATACCTCCTTTTTTTTCCTGTTGTTTTTTTCCTTTTCACTTTTCTAGTTCTTGCTCTTCTACTTCTTTTCTTCTTCCCCCCCCCCTCTTTTTTTATTAGCAGTTTTTATTCTCCTTTTTATCTTCCTGTTTCTGTTTCTGTTGCTGTTGTTGTTCCTCTTTTTTTTTCCTCCTCCTCCTCTTTCCTCACATTGAACCAAAACACTCTCCACTACTCTTCCTCACTGCATAACCCTCCTGACCCTTCTCTCTCTCTCTCTCTCTCTCTCTCTCTCTCTCTCTCTCTCTCTCTCTCTCTCTCTCTCTCTCTCTCTCTCTCTCTCTCTCTCTCTCTCTCTCTCTCCACCGTGATCAATGTACGGCCAGGCACGACAGCGGTGATGAAGGAATGAGAGCAATTTGGGGAAAGGGTCCGGCATGCAAGTACTGGTGGTGGGGTGGGTGGTGGTGGTGGTATGGCCGAGACCAGTGCATGACCGAAGGCAGTTTACCATCAAACAGCCAACACCACCACCACCACCACCATTACCATAGCACTCCACTTCCTCCAACTCCACCACCACCAACAACAACAACACTTCCTTTCTTCCTCCTCCACTATGATATTTTCCTCCTCTCTCTCTCTCTCTCTCTCTCTCTCTCTCTCTCTCTCTCTCTCTCTCTCTCTCACCAGCACCATGACTCTCCCTCACGTTCACTCCTTCCTTCCTGCTCACGCTTGCTTTAAACGAACGACTTTAAGAGCGGCAGTCAAGGCAAAACAAAGGTAAGGTGTGGGGTGCTGGAGGAGGGAGTGGGGCGCCCTGGCTGACTGCGTGCTTGCCTGCGTGCCTGACCCCCCTGCCTCCCTCGCTCCTAGCCCCGACAGGTGGTGCGTGCGTCCCGTGGCTGTTTACACGCTGACTTACATCACTTGGCGGCTTGTCCACACACAGTCCACCTCGCCCTCACTGGGTCAGGAATCTACGGTATTGACGACTTGTTCCCCTCGTCTCCCCTTGCCCGCCTCGCCTCGCCTCGCCGCGCCCTCTTCCCCTTGCTTCCTCCTCCTCGTCCTACCCCACTTCCTCCTCCTTCTCCTTTTTCTCTTTGGTTACACGCTTCACGTCGCAAAGAGACCAGGGACACACACACACACACACACACACACACACGAGGGTACCCAGGGTGTCGTGTCCAGGCTGACGAGTGACTGTCAGCACGCGAGGGCAACAAACACACTAACCCCAAGAAGGAAGGTGACCCCGTATGACCCCACGTGACCCTGACTCGCCCTTCCCGACACCTGTTACGCGGCCCGACACTGAGTCACACTTTGGGTCAACATGAGGAAACAAGGAACACGTAAATAACTAATGGCAATAATTCTTTAACTGTAAGACGAACATAACCTTGAAGAACACAAGAGTTAGCGGCCCAGTTACTAAATCACGCTCTCGGTCAACATTAGGAAATAAAAAAAGTACGCAAATAACCAATAACGAGACGGACACAGAACAAGATGAACATAACTTTGAAGAACACAAGAGCACGCAACCCAACAACTAAATCCAGCTTTTGGTTAACATTAGAAAACAAAATCAAGCAAATAAGTAAAAAAACAAAAAAGCCAAATTCATCACATTTAAACGAGCATAACATTGAGGAACCCAGAGAGGACATGACCCTAAAGACAGAAACTGAAAAATAAGACGTCGATTCAACCTTAAGATTTGGGAAACGATACAGAGACATTCCCACATCAGCGTCACGTCAACGCTGCATTAAATCGTGGCCCACTTCGCATATCCCTCCCCCCCCCCCATCCCCCCCACCACCACCACCACCGTGTCCTTATCACCAGGATGTAAATTATGACTTTCCTCACCGATACTGTACACGAGTGGCCCCCAACCCTGACTGACATAACAACATCATTAAGTTAGGAGAAATTATTCAGCGCCAGTGATGTATGACTTGTTTTCACTTCTGCACCTCGTCTAAATATCATTACCTGACATATTCCGTGTTCATTAGCTCCGTTAAAGGTGAATCATCCAACCGAGTACATTTCTTAGTTTCGGTACACCAGACCTCGGAATGCGATGTTTGCGTGTCAGTCTAATGTACTTTTTAGCTTCCGTATATACTTCAAGCTTGTGGATAAAGCCTCAGAAAGCTGTAAGATTATTTGTGTCAGTTTCATGGGCGTATTCATTTTTTATATACCTTTAGACTGTTACAATATACCTCAGAAAGCTGTAAGATTATGTGTGTCAGTATCATGGGCGTATTTATTTTCTTGTATGCCTTTAGACTGTTACAATATACCTCAGAAAGCTGTAAGATTATGTGTGTCAGTTTCATGGGCGTATTTATTTTCTTGTATGCCTTTAGACTGTTACAATATACCTCAGAAAGCTGTAAGATTATTTGTGTCAGTTCCATGTGCGTATTCATTTTTTATATACCTTTAGACTGTCACAATATACCTCAGAAAGCTGTAAGATTATTTGTGTCAGTTTCATGGGCGTATTCATTTTCTTACATACCTTTAAAGTATCACAATAAATCTTAGAAAACTGTAAGTGTGTGTGTCAGTTTCCCCTTGTACTCGCTTCCATCTAAATAACCTAAAACTGTCGTACGTATTAAGTAAGTCTCAAAAAACTGTAAGATTGTTTGTGTCAGTTTGATCCGCGTATTCGTTTTATATATACCTAGATAAATAGGAACAATAAATCTTAGGAAACTTGTATTCGTCTAAAAAAAAAAGATTGTTCGTGTATCAGAATCATGTAATATTCATATCCATCTATACTTCAAACTGTAGGAACCTGTATGATTGTTTGTGAGCCAGTTTACATATTTGTTTCCATCTATACCTCACTGTCGCCCCAAGTCTCAGATATCAGTAAGAATGTTTGTGAGTCAGTTTCATGTATTATTCATTTCTCTCTACGATGGCGCACTAAAACTCAGGAAACTGTATGGTGATTTGTGTCAGTTTATGCACACTCGCGGCCATTCAGCTCAAACATCTGCACCTGACTTGCATACCGCCACTCGATATGTTCTATCTTTATTAAACGACCCTGAGCTCTACGTGTGTCCAGGGCGTGGGTGGGCAGGTGGCCAGCGCTCATCTGTCTTTCTCAGCTACCAAGGCTATAAAAAAGACAGGCCGCAGCGAGTGAGTGGTGGCCGCAACATACCAGGAGCTTAGGGGAGCCAATAACACGCCAGCGATGTACCGGGACCAAGGGAGCGCCAAGAATACGACTGACAATGTACCGGGAAGGGGGAAAAGTAACAGCACTACCAGCACCGGACTTGAAAGAGAAGGAAAGATCACTGCCGGAAATGTACCGGGAAGAACGGGGAACCAAGAACACTACCAGCAACGTACCGGGGGCAAAGGGGGGACCAGGAGCACCACCAGTAATGTACCGGGAGGAAGGGGAGCCAAGAGGAGCCAAGAACGCTGCCCAGAGGAGTCAGTGCCCGGCGTGGCGTGACCGGCAAGAAGGAAGAGGAAGGGAAAAATCTTGTAACCTGTAGGTGTCCGCGCTACACTTTAATCAACGAGTAATTTACTCCCCAAAGACCTTCGTGGGCATGAATTATATCGTAATGGTGCACAAGAAAGCAGTGGAAGGCCGCAGGAGGAGGGGAGGGGACGAGATAAAGGAAGACAGGGAAGGGATTCAGAGGGAGGTGGAGGAAGAGGAGGAAATGGATAATATTAGTAACTGAGAGGGAGAAGAAAATGACGAGGGGAAAACTGAAGAAGTGCAGGAAGGCTAAACGGGCTGCGCAGAGGGCGGAGACCAGCGGACAAAGACGTAGGAACACCACGCAAGGACACAGCTACTGCTCACCATACTTCTTACAATATTACTATAAATGGGAGGGAGAAGACACTGACGAGGAGATAACTCAGAAGTGCTGGAAGGCTAAACGATCTGACCAAAGGGTAGAAACGCGGCTAACACACTGCTGCAGGAACGCCGCGGAAGGAAAGTGTCTCAGGTACTCACCATACATCTTCCCCTCGTCGGACAGGATAATCTTGCGTCGGCCACACGGCGGGTAGATGGCCAGCGCCTCCTGAAAGCTCTGCTCGATGTCCGGCGACCACACTCCCTCCGCGTCGGCCCCACTGGCGTCCTTGTCATCGTGAAGTGAGTTAACGTCGTCATCGTCAAGTGGCTGTGGAGGAAACAAGGAGAAGGTGAGTCATGTGAACCTCAACTCACACGCGGGACACAATGATGATAATGACATACACCTGAGTTTTAAATGTAAGACAAATCTATGGATGGGGAAGATAAGGTAAGTAATTAGTTCACAGGTGCTGCGATACGTAAGCCGACTGACCTCTAGTAAACCTCTTATAGCCATGTGTATATGTACGACAAATCTATGTAGTGGGATGACAGGTAAATGATTAGTTTACAGGTGT
>NC_066536.1:5288015-5393015 GCF_024679095.1 Eriocheir sinensis
TTGCATATCCTCCTCTTTATAACATGAACTAATGACTGTGCTGGGCTGGGATGGGGATTATTTCTTCCTATTGTATTTACTCCTCGTTATGATATGAACTAATTAGGTTGGCTGTGCTGGGCTGGGATGACTTCTCTCTCCTGCATGTCCTATTACCTGTGACTTCAACTCTGTACCGTAGCCCGCAACTAACTGATAACCTCCCACTACGACTACTCACCGAAACTGTTCTTTACTAATAGCAAGGATGGAGTGTCAGCTGAAATCACCCAGAGAGCGAGGCTTTACTCTCCTCCTCTTGTCTCCAGATCATGCATGCGTTCCTCTCAATGCCACAGCTTGCTCCGTGCTCTCTCTCACGCCCTCACTCCGCCACCGCCGGCTTTCATCTCCCTACGCAAGTTGACAGCTATCTGACATTAATGAAGGTGGTGCTGGTAGTGGTGGTGGTGATGATGGTAGTGGTGGTGGTGATGATTCTGGTGGTGGTGGTGATAGCTGTGGTACTCAGTGATGATGGTAGAAATGATTGTAGTAGTAGTAGTAGTAGTAGTAGTAGTAGTAGTAGTAGTAGTAGTAGTAGTAGCTGTTGTTGTTGTGTTATTAGTAAAAGGTTTTAATAATGATGATAATAGTAACAAGAACAACAAGAACAATAGCTACTACTACTACTACTACTACTACTACTACTACTATTACCACAACAACAACAATATTAATACAGTCACTTTCTTGTCGCTAAATTTCCCAATCTAACGGCATTGCATGATCTACAAATATTTGTTTATGATGTTTATTCACGATAAGGAGAATGTTGTGAATGTCTGAACAGATTTCCACCACTTAAAAGACAGATAAGACCAAACGGCGCAGTGGCTGACGAATAACGAACTGACTCACCCATCATGAGGCACGCTGAACTTTCCTAGAGTGATATCGACTCAGATTGCATCGTGTTTTGCTTTGTTTATTTTCCTTTTTGTGCATTTCCCGTTCGGTCTCAGGCGTGGTGGATGCAGGCGTACCGTCAACCAAAAGAGTAAGTCCATATTATCAAACTCTTCGAGACCTTAGTATACATCAATTTAACTCATTGACTGCGGATTTCCTACAAGAAGACATCACCAAGCCACAGGAATGGATCAAAAAAGTGGCTGCAACAATTCAATGAAGAAAAATGTAAAGTCCTGCACCTTGAGAGGGGATATCCAGTATACCAATACCACATGGGAAACACTCCACTATCCCCAACAGAGGCAGAAAAAGACCTGGGAGTGTATGTCATCAGGCTACCAGTGAAAGCCAAATTCGTTCAAATCGCAGCGGACGGGTTAAAAAGGCTCTCGCAGAGGTTGTAGGTGTTTCCATGGGTTGTTTCATGACCCTAGCGGTAGTTTTGGAAGACTTCTACGCCGTGAACGGGAAAACTCTCATGCCAACCCGACGTTTCTTCTCTGCGTCCTTTAAGAATAGTCGTAACAGGAGCCCGAAACGTTTCATAGTACGAGTCAAAATCCTACCCCCAGAATACCAAACAATATGAAACCAATCTAAAACACCAAACAATATGAAAAACGATCTAAAATATACGTTAGTTAGTTACCAGCATTCATTATCCCTTGTCATCGCTCAGTCTCTTAAATGGCCGATAATTTCAACACGTAAACTATGAAAACCGTCTAAAACATACGCCACTTACAGTTACCAGCATCCATTTTCCGTCTAGTCATCGCTCATTCTCTTTTCCATCGCTCATAAGGCGGACGATAATTTGGGGGTAAGTGAACGCAGGAAAAGCAAGATAAAGTTAGGTATGGCAAGCACGAAAGTTTATGTAAGATGATGTTCTCAGTCTGTACAGTGGGGGAGAGAGAGAGAGAGAGAGAGAGAGAGAGAGAGAGAGAGAGAGCGCAGAGCAGAGCTGACCTTCACACACACACACACACACACACACACACAGGGATGCCAAGCCAAGTCTTCCCTCAGCCAAACTTGTGTAAAAACTTCTGTCGTACTTTAAAAAAATGTTTGTTAGAGAAAAAAGGCAAAAAAAAGTAAGTCTGGTGACCACAAAGTTATAGATAAAAATAAATATAGAAGTGTAGGGAAGAGTACAACACACACACACACACACGTCTAAAAGGGTTCCTTCCAGCAATTATTCAAGGAGTCACAAAATTTCTCGGAACGAAACCGCAGAAAACAGTTCCAACGAAATGTGACTCACCCAGGCTTTCTCTCTCTCTCTCTCTCTCTCTCTCTCTCTCTGACTGTGTGTGTGTGTGTGTGTGTGTGTGTGTGTGTGTGTGTGTGTGTGTGTGTGTGTCGTTAATTAGGCACATGGCACTCGAGGTCACGGAGGTCAGGTGTTGAGTGGCAGTGTTATGAGGTGCGAGCTGGAGGTCAGGTGGAAGGTCAGCAATGAGAACATACATACACCATCCTCCGCCCCCCCCTACCTCTCCCCTCCCCCCACCCCCTCGCCTTGTCCCTGCTCCACTTTGTCCTGTTGCACCGCGTTGTGTTTCTCTCTTACACTTCACTCGTCTCTTCCGGCTGTGTCCTGCGTCCTCTCATGTTCTCCCGTTTCCGTTTCGTTTCTGCTCCCTGCATGTGTTCTGTTGCGCGCTCTACTGTTTGGGTTTGTTTCGTTCTCTTCCTTTCAATCACCGTTCCGTTCCGTTCATGTCACTCCCGTTCTGCTGTGTCCCGTTCTGTCTTCCTCGTTTCGTTCCGCCCTTTGCAGTTTCGTTTCTGTCCCGTTCCGTTCCTGTCACTCCCGTATTAGTCCGCCCCTCCTTTAGTTCCCTCCCTTCCTATCATATCGTTCCGTTGCCATACCATATCGCTCTTCTCTTTCGTTCCGTTTTGTCCCACTTTCTCCCTCATATCGTTCTGTTCCTTCCGCCTTTCCCGTTCTTTTTCCATTCTCATTCCATTTCAGCTCCATCTGCCTCTCTTCTTTTCTTTCCGTTCCATGCCTGTCCTGTCCCGTTCTGTTTCAATCCCTTCCCGTCCCCCAACCTGTCCTTCTCGTATGTGATTATTCCTGTCTGTCATCCCATCGCACCTTGCCCTTCTCTCACCCCCATTATCTTCCGTCCTGTCTAAATTGTACTACCTCAAATTCTCTCCTTCACTCCGCCACTCCTTCCCTTCCCGTTCTGTCCTGTCTCCCGTCCTTCTCCGTATACCCCTCAATACTTCCCTTTCTCTCGCAAACAATAACAACTTGAAAGAGAAAATAGTATAACAAGTAACAACAGAACAATAACTGAGATAACAACAAAAACAAATACAAGAACGAAAAAAAAATGCAATAGCCGTCAGTGTTGTCTGCTATTGTGTGTACGAGAGAGAGAGAGAGAGAGAGAGAGAGAGAGAGAGAGAGAGAGAGAGAGAGAGACTACGGTTCAGGGGGTCACGTCGGCCTGTCACGTCACGTCATGTCTCTCACCTGACCATGACACGACGACTACGCGCCCGTGACAACCTTTCTGGTGTCCTTTTGTGTCCCTTGGTGGGGGGGAGGGGGAGGGGGAGGGAGGGGAGGGGAGGGAGAGGGGGAGGATATCCGTGGGTGGAGGAAGAGGAGGACAAGGTGGTTAGGATTTTTTTTTTTTTTTTTTACAGCTAAGGAGACAGTTCAAGGGCGTAAAGAAAAATATAAAAAAAAGCCCGCTACTTACTGCTCCTGAATAGAGGTCAAAGGAGTGGCCAAAAAGCGAGGTCAATTTCGGGAGTTTTGTTATGTAATGTCAGTGTGGATATGAATTAAAAAAAAGAGATGGAGGAGGAGGAGGAGGAGGAGAAGGAGGAGGAAGGGAGATTACTAGCATGGAAGGGGACAGGAAGGACAGGGAGATGTTATGTAAGGTCAGTGAAGTGGAGAAAAGTATAGATATGGGAGATCGATTGAAAGAGAAAGGGATAAGAAGGAGGATCAGGAGGGGGCGGGAGAGCAGGATGGGAGATTATAAAAGAAGAGGCGTGAAGCTATGTAGAAGGAAGGAAGAGGGACAGAAGAGGGCTGGCAAGGGAGGTTACAGGAGGGAAAGGACGGGAGATAAAAAAAGATGGGGGATGACAGAATGGGGACAGTGAAGGTTAAGAGAGGTGAGAGGCGGAGGGACAGGACAGGAAGGGGGAGGAAGAGACTGCACAGGGATGGAGAAGAATAGGACAAGGTGGGGAGATGTTCCGAGGTCAGTGCGGAGAAGCTGGTATGCGTGGAGGAAAGAAAAAAAGAAGGAAAAGAAGGGAGATAAAAGGAAATGGAGGAGTTATAATGTGAGGTGTGAGCCTGCATGTGTGACCTGTGGAGGAGGGAAGGTTTAGGAAGGGGAGATAAGTGGAAGAAAAAACATGTGGAAGGGAAGAAAGAGCCGAGGGAGAGATGGAGAAGGAAGTGTAATGTGAAGAGTGAGATTACATATGAGGTGAACCGAAGATTTGGGAACAGGGGGGGGGGGAGGGGGGGGGGAGAGGGAGAGGGAAGAATGTATAGTTAAAAGCAGGAGCGAGATAACATTCTGCTGAGTAGTACGCGTGATATCGTAAAGAGGAGGGAGGAGGAGGAGGGAGGGAGGGAGGGGAGACAAAAGACAGGATGGAGAAGGGATAGACAGATAGATGTTGCGTTAGGTCAGTGTAGAGGAAAGTGAAAGGAGAAATGACGAGGAGTAGGAGGAGAAAGATTATGGGGGGATAGATTGACTGGATGTAGGGACTGTAAAGGGATGAAGGAAGGAGAAGTGTGTCAAAGAGAGATGAGGGAGAAAGGTTAGGTTAGGTTAGGACTCGTCTAGGGTTATGCGAGGTCAGGGAGGAAGGGAGAGAGAGAGGAAGGAGGCATGAAGTATAGGAAGGAGGGAGGATTACACTGGTGAGGAAGGTCAGGGAGGAAGGAGAGAGAGAGAAAAGAGACATGAAGTATAGGAAGGAGGGAGGATTACACTGGTGAGGAAGGTCAGGGAGGGAGAAGGGAGAGATAAAAGAGGCACGGAGTAAGGGAGGGAGGGAGGATTACATTGGTGAGGAAGGTCAGGGAGGGAGAAGGGAGAGATAAAAGAGGCACGGAGTAAGGGAGGGAGGGAGGATTACATTGGTGAGGAAGGTCAGGGAGGAAGGAGAGAGAGAAAAGGCATGAAGTATGGGAAGGATTATACATTGTTGAGGAAGGTCAGGGAGGGAGAAGGGAGAGAGAAAAGAGGCAAGGAGTAAGGGAGGGAGGAAGGATTACACAGGATGAGGGTGTGAAAAAATAATCCTGTTTATGAAAAGTCGCCTTGGAAAAAGAAAGAAAGAAGGAAAGAAAATGGTAGAAAATATGATGTTATGAAAGTAAGGTTAGGACGGAAAGGTGGAAGTGGAAGAAGAAAGATAACACGGAGAGAACAGATGAAAGGGAGGGACTGAAGAACATAAAGGGAGAAGGAAACATGGATAAAGAAAAGATAAGAAAGAAAGAAGAAAAGAAAAAGGTAGAAAATATGATGTTATGAAAGAAAGGTTAGGAGGGAAAGGTGAAAGAAGTGGAAGAATGAAAGATAACATGGAAAGAACAGATGAAAGGGAGAGGCTGAAAAACATAAAGGGAGAAGGAAATATGGAAAAAGAAAAGATGTTGGAAAAAGTGGAAAAATCATGAAGAAGGAAAGGAAAGGAAAGAATGGAAGTGGAAGAACATGAAGGGGGAAGGAAAGTTGGAAGATGAAGGGAGGGGAAGGGAAAATGGAGGAACAAAGGAATGAAAGATTGAAATTGATGAAGGAAGAGGAAGGGAAGATGAAGGAACAAAGGAATGAAAGATTAAAATTGATGAAGGAAGAGGAAGGGAAGATGAAGGAACAAAGGAATGAAAGATTAAAATTGATGAAGGAAGAGGAAGGGAAGATGAAGGAACAAAGGAATGAAAGATTGAAGTTGATGAAGGAAGAGGAAGGGAAGATGAAGGAACAAAGGAATGAAAGATTAAAATTGATGAAGGAAGAGGAAGGGAAGATGAAGGAACAAAGGAATGAAAGATTGAAGTTGATGAAGGAAGAGGAACGAAAGATGACGGAATATAAAGAAATGACTCAAGGAAGAACATAAAACAGTATAATGGAGGAGGGAAAGAAGATGGAAAAAGGAAATAAAAACGAAAAAAAAAAAAACAATCCCTCATTCTAACCATTTACCTTATCCACACTTCCCTTCCCTCGACCCTTACCACTCTTCCCTTCACTGTTTCTCCCTCATCCCATCCCTTACTAAACCCTGTCAACCTCCTCCTAGCACCTTCTCCAACACCTAACCCTGATTGCATACGATCCTACACAAAAATATACAGAAAAAAACAGCTGATCCATGGTAGAGGTGGAGGTGGTGGAGTGAAGGCGGAAGAAGTAGGAAGGTAAAGAAAGGAAGGAAGGAAGAAAGGAAGGAAAAATAATAATCACTCGTACAAATTAAAACAGGGTATGATAGAGGTGAGGTAAAATAAAGAGCAGGGGCAGAGATGGTGGTGAGTGGGAGGAAGTAGAGGAGGTAGACATAAGAAAGTTAAAGAAAGGAAGACAGGAAGGAAGAAAAGAAACACTCACTCATACAAAAAAAGAGATATGACAAAGAAAAGGCTAAATAAATAAAAAAAAGAAGAGAGGAAGGAAGAAAAGAAACACTCACTCATACAAAAAAAAAAAATATGACAGAGATAAGTCTGAATAAAAAAAAAAAACGGATACAGGAAAGGCGAAAGTGGGAGGGAGTGAAGGCGAAGGAGGGAGAAACAGAAAAAAAAAAAAAACCAGGAAGCAAGGGAAAGAAAGATAACACTCGTACACAGAAATACAAGGAGTTAAGACAGCTGATCCATTCCAGAGGCGGTGGTGGAGGAGGCGGTAGTGGTGGAGGTGGAAGTGGTGGCAGGGGGTGGATTATCTTTCAGCCTACGAAGCCCTACAGGTGGTGCCTCGTTCCGCGTATAGGGGTAAACACACACACACACACACACACACACACACACACAATGGCGACTGGCACACGGCTTACTGTTATTTATATTTTATGTGTGTGCGCGTTGAGGATTTCGAGGAAGAACTGGGTCTGTTAATAAGTGATGAGGCGCAGCGAAGGGGTGACTTAAGGAGCTGGAGTGGAGGGGTGAAGTGGAGGGGCGGGATAAGTGGAGTGTTATGATGGATGAATTATTATGAGCGAAGAGGAGGAGGAGGATGTGGAGGGTAGGATAGAGAGAAGTGGAGAGTGAAGTAACAAGGAAAAATATGAATGGAAAAGATTGAGGATGAGGAGGATGAAATGGAGGAGGTGGAGTAGGAAAAGAAGTGGAGCGAAGTGGTAATGATGGTGGTGGTGAAGGGGTGGAAGAGTTACGAAGACGAGGAGGATGTAGTATAGTGGTGGTAGTGCAGTGGAGGTGGAGGAGTGGAACGAAGTGGTGGAGGTGGAGGAGTGGAACGAAGTGGTGGAGGTGGAGGAGTGGAACGAAGTGGTGGAGGTGGTGGATGGAGTGGAGATGAAGGAAAAATGTACGTAAATGGAGAAAATATGAGGTGGATGAGAGGTGGAAAGGACTATATGTAAGCAGGTGGAAGGAAAAAAAAAGTGGAAACAACGTTATAAGGACAATACACACACACACACACACACACACACACACACACACACACACACACACACACACACACACACACACACACACCTCGGACCCTCCTCTTCACTTACAAACACTCACTCCTCTCAGACTCACTTCCTCTTCCTCTGTGTCAGCTCTCATTTTTCTTCTTCCATCAACAGGAGAAGAGGGATTTAAAGAGACAATGGCAGTGAACAGGTGTGAGAGGAGATGTGACGTGTGGGGGTGACGTAAGGGGGAGGCTGGGGAGTAGAGACAGTGGAATGTGGTGTAACAGTAACAATAGATTCGACGCGGTAATTGTATAGTGAGGAAAATAAAAGGACTATTACACTGGGCAAATTTTTCGTGGATCTTCAGTCAAACCACGATTTCCGCTGGCGTGGTTCTCCTATTTCCGCGGTTTTCTGACGAGTCCACGATCTTCCAAGGCTACGGTAGATTTCACCAAAGGACGACGGTATTACTCACCATCATCATCATCAGCAGTAACAAGAAACAAATGAGAACCACGCTAGCGGAAATCGTGGTTTGACTGAAGATCCACGGAAAATCTGCCCAGTGTAAAAGCCCCTAAACTTGTTCTCCTCCCCTTCCTCGATTCCCCAACAAGGAGCCGCAAGACGCAAGCCACTTAGATATTGATACAAATTCAGTCCCCATCATCGACTCGTGCATGAGAACTTTGCTACCGCCCCCTCCTCCTCCTCCTCCTCTGACCTTTACTTCCTCCCTCACAATCCCCCCATTCCCCTCCTCCCCTCTGACACAATCCCTCCTTCACCCTCCTCCTCAACAATTCCCCAACTTCGCCACCACCACCACCACCACCACCACCACAATTCGTGTTATATCCAACTGAAACGATTTTGAGTGGTTGGTCCGCGCACCCTCCTCCCTAACTACCCATATCTTCCCTTGCCTTGCCATCTACTCCCCTCCTTTACAAATAGCTAGGCGACCAATTTATCTGAACTTTAGCTCTTTCATAACCCACCTTTATTTACTCTTATCAGCTGCGTTTAATTCATACTTCGACATCTAGCTAAGGAAATACATCAATCCTTTCTGCCTGTACTTCCCTTCCTGTGTTCACTCTGACCTAGCCCCGTTCCATTCTTCCCTTCCTTTACTTCCTTTCCATTGTCCCCTCTTTTACTTCCTTATTTTACTCCCTTTCCTCTTGTTCCGTCCCTTCGTCTCTCCTTCCCTTCCTTTGCTTCCCTTTCCTTCTCTTCCTTTACTTCCATTCCTCTGCTGCCGTTCCTCTAGTCTCGTCCCTTCGTTCCCTTCTTCTGCCCCCCTTCCCCCCTCTATCTATCTCCAAACAGTTAAGCAATCATTCACGTAACTTCCTCCACTCCATCAATATTCCACGCGTCCACAACAGCGGCGCGCCATACAACCTCCTTTAGAACTTACCTCATATTACCCTTCCTCCTCCACCACCATCAACGTCCGTCCCACAACCTCCCATATATGCATCACCCCATACATATATACATAAATACGTACACGTGAGTCTCGGTGTCTCCATGCACGATAAGAGAAGAAGCAAGGCGGATTTTACCTGATCTCACCTGCTTTTTATTTACCTGCCTGCCTGTTCAAGCTTACCGTTCCCCCCCCCCCCTCTCTCTCTCTCTCTCCCTCTCCTTCAGCTTCGTATAAAAGTGTTTTATTGGGAAGATAAATATTTTGCTCTGAGTTTGACATGCCACGCTGGACAGTGAACATACATACAGACATACCTCTCTCTCTCTCGGTAAGGCCAATGCACGGGTTATCAGTACCTTAGGCAACGCTTCTGCCGCACCCAGTACACACACACACACACACACACACACGCACATACACACACACGGCCTAGTTTCCCGGCCGGTGGGTTCATGGATGACCTAATCTCTCCGGCCGGCAAGGTGTAACGGACTCAAAAGTGTACGGTAACTAATTTGTAGGTACGCCCAAGGTAGCAGCCAGGTGAGAGAGAGAGAGAGAGAGAGAGAGAGAGAGAGAGAGAGAGAGAGAGAGAGAGAGAGAGAGAGAGAGAGAGAGAGAAACTGGCCGTATTTCTGCTCCCAAAGTGCTTTACCGAAGTACTTGTGTTCCCACCACGGCCGGCTGGGTGTCACAGGCTGTTTGGGCGGCGAGGGCGATGGTGGGGAGGGAGGGAGGGAGGGAGGGAGAGGAGTAAGGGTGAGACGCTACGGTGGCCTCCTCTCTCACTCCCTCAACAGGTTACTGCCCTCCTCTGCCTCTCCCTCCTCCTCCTCCTCCTCTCTTCCTTACGCCCTCCTTTCCTTCGCTACTCCACACACTTTACTCCTCGTCCTCCCACTGGGCTCACCACCACCACCACCAACACACCCAGCAAAACACCACCACCTCTGCAAAACCACCACCATCAAACCAAATACACCTCTCGCCCCCTTGGCTCTGCACCGGCCACCACCTGAGACCAGCTGGCGCCTCGCGGGAGCCACCTGAAGGAGGGAGACACAAGGGTGGGTGGGAAGTGGGTCTGAGTTGGCTTGATCAATAAACTCACCTTGCGGCCGGAGTCTCCCACCCTCCCCTCGCTCCCAGGTAAACACTGGCCTCCTCACCTGACTCGCGCGCACACCTGCTCCCCGTTTGGCTCTCGTGTTCCCAGCCCGCGGTGAGAGTGAGACAGGTCAGTGGCATCCAAGGCATATGTGGGGGAAGATGTGGCGGGGTGCGGGCGTGGTGACAGGGGGAGGGGGCGATGAAATGAGGAAGGAAAGGAGGATGAGGGGGTGAGGGTTTGATGATAAGGGTAAATAAAGGAGAAGAGAGACTATGAAGGGGAAGGAAAGAATGGGCGGATGTGAGGGCGTGAAGGCAGGGGAGGGAAGGGAGTCAGAAGATGGGAGATGAGAAGGTTTGAGAGGAAGGAAAAGGATACGAGGATGAGGGGGTGAGGGTTTGATGACAAGAGTAAAAAGGGGAAAAGAGGGTGAAAAGGGGAAAGAGGGAAGGGGCGGGTGTGAGGGCGTGAAGGCAGGGGAGGAAAGAGAGTGAGGGGAAGGGAAGGGGATAAGGGGAACGTCGTGTGCGTGTACGTGAAGGGCGTCGCTGTGCTGCTGGAGGTGCGGGTGTGAAAAGAGAGAGAAGGGGGATGGAAAGGAAAAGAAGGGGAAGTAAGGGGAAAGAATAAATGGCCGAGGGAAGGAAGGGAAGGTGCAGAAATAAATGGCCAAGTGAAGAAAGGGAAGGTACGGGAGGGAAAGCATTAGGAGTGGGAGGGGAAGAGACAGGAGGGAAGGGGATGAGGAAGGGGAGGATCATGTAATACTGCACTAACATGAGATGGATGAAGATTCTCTCTCTTTCTCTCTCTCTCTCTCTCTCTCTCTCTCTCTCTCTCTCTCATGGTATATTTTGGCATACTTGCGTGCTGGGAACTCCTGTGAATCTGTGCGGGGAACCTCCACCCACCTGGTCATATTATATTTATCCGCGTGCTGGTGGTGGTGGTGGTGGAGGTGGAGGTGGTGGTGGTATTACGGTGAAGGGTTGAGAGGGCAAGGACAAGAGTGGTGGTGATGGAGGAATATTCAAGTTTATAATATTTCCTCACAGTGATTAACATAAGGGAAAATACCTGACGTTGTTGTTCTTGAAGACGATGCTAATGATGTTGTCGATGTTGTTGTTGTTGTTGAGATGGTGATGGACAGGTTGCTAATCATTCGAGTGGTGGTGATTTTTGGTGGTGTATTAGTAGTGGTGTCCCGGTGATGGTGGTGATGATCAAGACTGTGAGTGATGATGGTGGTGATGGTGGTGGTGGTGGTGGTAAGATAACAAAGTGCAGTGAAGGCGTTTGTGATACCTGATGTTCTTAAGGGTGTGTTGGTGGTACATGTTGAGTGGTGGTGGCGGCCTTGGTGGTGGTGGTGGTGGTGGTGGTGTTAGGGTTGTGGCGGTGAAGCCCTAAAGTGCCGTCTGAACCACATAAGAACACTTTTTCTCTATCCTCCTCCTCTTCTTCCTCCTCCTCCTCCTCCCCCCGTACAGCTGCAATACTCATCCACCCACTGACCTACCTCACTCCTCTTCGCTTCCCCCTCTCCTTCCCTCCCCTCTCTTCCCCTAGCCTGCTTAGCACTGCTACAGATGGCTGGGAAGATCAAAAAGATAAATGAGGAGGAGGAGGAGGAGGAGGAGGTGATGACATTAGCGGCCTCGTATGATATGCACCTCAGGGTCATGACCTCTTAAGATTTGTGTTGACCTCGATACAAAGGCGTAGGTCAACACACGCACACGCACACACACACACACACACACACACACACACACACAGCCGCAGGTCAACTTCACACACATGCAACTCCTCCTCCTCTGATGATAATAATAATAATAATAATAATAATAGCAACAACAACAACACCCCAAATGATCAACCCCAGGACACATGTTAAGAAGTTTTCCCGTTCTTTTTCTTCTCTCTCTCTTTCTCTTTCCTTTCCTGAGCCACGCAAGGAAAGCTCATCTTGAACGTGCGGATCAGAGGGACAGGCGATGAGGCTCCTTGATGCTGGACCACGGGAGGAAACGATACACGATAACCAAAGAACTTACAAACACATCTTTAATCCACCGTGGAGCAAAACGACCACCTGATTTCTTAAACGCCGCATCAGTCTTTACTAACAATAACGTGGCTGATTCGTCTTTTTTGGCACGTTTTTCTAGGTATGGTTAGTCAGTTGTTTTTTGTTGTTTTATTTATACTACTTTTTTATGTCTTTTGAGTAGCGGGCTTTTTTGGGTAGAGGGCTTTTTTGAGTAGAGGGCTTTTTTGGGTAGCAGGCTTTTTTGGGTAGCAGGCTTTTTTGAGTAGCGGGTTTTTTTTCATGTTTGTTTCCTTTTTTTATGCCCTTGAACTGACTCCTTTGCTGTAAAAAAACAAATAATAATAATAAAACAGGTCGACTTAACTCTGTGAAAATCCAACACTTCTAACTTACTCCGTCCCAAAAGTGGAAGTAAAATGCCAAACTAACCGCATAAATATACTAATGTGACGTTTAAAATAATCTAGCGGATGACTTGGTGAATGATGAATGACGAACCAACAGGCTTTTTGTATCATTTTTTGTTGTTGTTGTTGTTGTCGTGAAGCTTCCTCCTTTACTGAAATAGAATAATCTCCTTCCTCAACACGCAAACATAAGGGTAAACACACCATCACCTTTAACAACAAATTATCGTCTCTACTGCCACACACGACTATTATTCTTCACCAAACAACTTATATATGGCATAGGAAGTGTGGAGGACATGCATACAACCATTGACTGTGGCTAATAATATAATAATCCTCCTCTCGATTCTAAAACTGACTTGAAGAGAATCAGGTCAGTCATCACCTCTTTTGATTCTTTTTAGGAGCAGCGAGTAGCGGGCTTTTTTTTTATCATTGTTTCCTTTATTTTTGCCCTTGAGCTGTCTCCTTTGTTGTGAAAAAGAAGAAAAAAAATATAAAAACAGAACAGAACCTACCCAGTCACTCATCAAACCCAAGACCCAAACCAACCACTCATCCATCAGACCCAATCTAGTCAGCCTCATGGAGATAGAAAAGGATGAATTAGGATAGGTTAGGGTCAGGTCAGGTCAGGTCATGCCAGCATCCACACTCTCCTATCAGATCTAAGCCAGTCACTCATCCATCAAACCCAATCTAGCCAGACCCAAGGTGGTAGAAAAGGATGAATCATGTTGTTAGGTTAGGTTACGTTAGGTTAGGTCTGGTCAGCATCCACTCTCCTATAAGACCCAGGGAGTTACTCATCTAAACAAACCCAATCCAGGCAACCCCCTCCCCCCCTTAGACCCAAGCCAGTAACTCACCCAGACAAACACAAGCAAGCCACTCATCCATTAAACCCAAGCCAGTTACTCACCCAAACAAACACAAGCCAGTCACTCATCCATTAAACCCAAGCCAGTTACTCACTCAAACAAACACAAGCTATTAACCCAAGCCAGTTACTCATCCAAACAAACACCCAAACCAGTCACTCATCAGACCCAAGCCAATTACTCACCAAGATAGACCCCAACCAGTCACTCATCCAAGCACTCAGGCCAGCCCCCCCACCCCCACCCCTGCCATGCATCATCCCTACGCCTCTCAGACATTATGGTCGCGAGGCTCGTTGGTCTTGCTGGTTCTTGGTGACTGACCTTCAAGGCTTCTCTTTCTGCGTATCGGCTTCGTCACGACCATCACAACCACTACCACCATCACCACCATCATTATCACCACCACCACCACCACCATTATCACCACCACCACCACCACCACTAAGATGAAGACGAAGAGGAAGAGGAAGAAGAAGAAGAAGAAGAAGAAGAAGAAATAGTAGTAGTAGTAGTAGTAGTAGTAGTAGTAGTAGTAGTAGTAGTTGTTGTTGTTGTTGTTATTGTTGCTGTGGGTTGAGAAGGAGCAGGGTTGACGGGTATTATCATTATTTAATGTATATCTATTTATTCATTTATTTATTTCTATTTATTTATTTATTTATTCATTTTATTTATTTTGCCTTTCAGCCCAAGATCATCATCAGGGCACAGGAGAAAAATAGACCCTTGGCGTTGTCCTTGCTTTGAGAGCGTCGATGTTATGGCTTAGGAAAAGGGATGGGAAGGGGAGAGCAGTGAGGGGGGGCTGGGAGGGGAAGGCCAAGCAAAGGAAGGGAGAAGGAGGGAGCAACTTCTGGAGGGAAGGGGAGGAGTGCCAGGGGGAGGGCAGGGGAGAAAGCACTTGTATAAACTTAGGGAAGGCTAGCAGGGGATGGGCAGGGGAAGGGAGTGCTTGACAACTTAAGAGGGCTAGCAGGGAATGGGCAGGGGAAGGGAGTGCTTGACAACTTAAGAGGGCTAGCAGGGAACGGGCAGGGGAAGGGAGTGCTTGACAACTTAAGAGGGCTAGCAGGGAACGGGCAGGGGAAGGAAGTGCTTGACAACTTAGAGAGAGCTGGCAGGGAATGGACAGGGGAGGGAGGAGCGCGTGACTGAACTTAGCGTTAGGGAAGGGAACTTAGGGAAGGGTTGACAGAGGATGGGCAGAAAGAACACTTGAATGAACTTAGGAAGGGCTGACAGGGGTTGGGAAGAGGGAGGGAGTGCTTGTCTGAACTCAGGGAAGACTGGCAAGTACTGGGCAAGGGAGGAACAGTAAAAAGGAGCGCTTGACTGAGCTTGGGGCGAAGGTCAAGGAAGGGGATGAGACCTCTAGGGGAATGGAGACGGGGAGGGGAGGGCTGCGATTAGGAAAGGGGAAGGCGGGTGGAGAGGGAGGGAGGGAAGGGTAGTTGGATTAGGAGGAAGGACAGGGTTGGGTTCAAGACAGGGAGGAGGAAGAGGAGGAAGAGGGTGGGAGGGCTACGTGGCTCCCTTCCTCTGTCTTTTCGTTTATTTACAATTATTTTTAAGTCTCAATTACGAGATATTAAGGGGAGGGAAGACAGGGAGAAGGGAGGGAGAGGGAGAGGCGGAGGGAGAGTTGGATGACCTAAAATGACCGTTGACGTTAGAAGGATAAATAAAAATTGCACACCTTTTTTTTTTTTTTTTTTTTGCCTCACATTTTGTCGGAGAGAGAGAGAGAGAGAGAGAGAGAGAGAGAGAGAGAGAGAGAGAGAGAGAGAGAGAGAGAGAGAGAGAGAGAGAGAGAGGATCACGAACGCTCATAAAAAAATCCTACAAGCAATACAACAAAATAAAACACAAGCAAACTCTCTCTCTCTCTCTCTCTCTCTCTCTCTCTCTCTCTCTCTCTCTCTCTCTCTCTCTGCGTCACCGTGCCAGCCTGCAGATGCCCTCCTCAAGGTCCTGCGCCGCCCACCCTCTCATTTCTCTGTCAATACGCCCCTTCAGCTGGTGACCCTCTGGAGGACTGACGGGGAGGAGGGGGAGAGGGAGGGGAAGGGGGGGGAAGGAGGGAGGAGGGGATAAAGGGGAGAGAGGTGGGAAGGAAAGGAGAAAGCGTGGTAGAGGGTAGGAGGGAAAGGGGGAGAGGGAAGAAGAGGAAAGGAGAACGGGTAGGAGGGGAAACGGGGAGAGGGTAGGTGAGGAAAGGAGGAGGCGTGGCAAAGCGTAGGGGGGTAACGGGAGAAAGGGGAGGAAGGGAAAGGGTTGGGGGGAAGGACAAGGAGGGGAAAGAAGAGGGTATGAGGGGAAGGGAGGGAAAGGATAAGACGGAAAAGGGGGAAGGAAGAGGGGAGGACAAAAGGGGAAGAAGAACGGTGAAGGAAAGGTGTGAAAAGAAAGGTAGGGAGGAGAACACGGTAGGAAACGGGAGGAGTAGAGAGAGAGGAAAGAGAAGGGAGATATCAAGAAAAGACGAGGGAGGAAAGGTAGGGAAGGGAGAGAGAGAAGGAAGGGAGAAAGCGTGGAAGAAAGAGAAGGTGGAAATAAAGGATAGAAAGGGAAAGGGAAGGATGCAGATAATTGGAAAATAGAAGAAAAAAGGAATATGATACAAGGGGAGGAGCGGAGGACTGAGGGATGACGCAAAAAGAGGGGAAGAGGGAAGCGAACAGAGAATGAAGAAAAAAAGTAAAGGATGTCAGAGGGAGGGAATGGAAAGGAAGGAGGAGAGTAGGAAAAGAAGGGAGGGAGGGAGCAGGGAAGGCAAAAAGGGAAAAGACGGAAGAGATAGAGAAGAGAAGGAAAAGGATGAGAGATGGAAGGGAAGGGACGGGAGTTTAAAAAGAAAATGGATGGGAAAGGAAAGGAAAAGAGGATAAGGGAGAGTGAGAAAGTAAACAAACAAACAAAAAAAAATAAAGGAAGATATAACAGGAAGAGAAAGAAGGAAGATATCACAATAAAAATAAGAACAAATATAAATGAGAAAAGGGAGAGAAGAGGGGAGGAAAGAAAGAAGAAAGGGAGGGAGGGAAGGAAGGGATGGATGGCAAAGGGGAAGATATCAAAGAGAAGGGAAGGGAAGGGCGAAAAGGGGAAGGGTAGAGAGGAAAAAAATACATATGAGCGAAAGAGGGAAGAGGGAAAAACACAGAAAGGAGCAGAGAGAGAGAGAGAGAGAGAGAGAGAGAGAGAGAGAGAGAGAGAGAGAGAGAGAGTAATAGCATGTCAGTAGCGGAAGGTGAAATACGCAAATCTTGGACGAGAATGTTCAGGTTTATTGCATTAATTTCACTCCCCCTCCCCTCCCTCCCCCTCCCTCTCCCCCTTCTCCCTATCACTCTCCATCCCTACCTCCCGTCCCCGTATCTCCATTGCACCCTCTTACTTTGTCTCCCCCCACCCCCATCTCTCTCTCTCTCTCTCTCTCTCTCTCTCTCTCTCTCTCTCTCTCTCTTGCCCCTTCCTATCTTTATCCCTCTCTCCCTTCCCATAGTTTCAAGCCTCTTTTCGTTCCTCTCACTCCCTTTCCCTCATTCTACCTTTCTTCCTTCCTTTTCCCTCCTCTATGTCTCCTTCCTGGCTTAATTCCCGTCTTTCTCCCCTCTCTTCCCATTCCCCAGTTTCCATTCTCCTTACGTTCCTCTTACTCCCTTCCCCTCATTCCCTCCCTTTTCTATGCCTCCTTCCTGCCTTCGTTCCCCTCTTTCTTCCCTCCCTTCCCATTCCCTCCCTTTTCTATGCCTCCTTCCTGCCTTCATTCCCCTCTTTCTTCCCTCCCTTCCCATTCCCTCCCTTTTCTATGCCTCCTTCCTGCCTTCATTCCCCTCTTTCTTCCCTTCCTTCCCATTCCCTCCCTTTTCTATGCCTCCTTCCTGCCTTCATTCCCCTCTTTCTTCCCTCCCTTCCCATTCCCTCCCTTTTCTATGCCTCCTTCCTGCCTTCATTCCCCTCTTTCTTCCTCCCTTCCCATTCCCTTTATCTATGTCCAGCGCTCCCTCTCTCTCTTCATCCTTTCCCTCTAACAAGCCAACGGGACTCAGAACAGGGTAGAGAGGACTGGGAGATGAGGGTTATTCTGCATCACACAGACGCCCGAACAAGCCACACAGACACAAGGGGATGGTGATGGTGGTGGTAGTCACAAACACAAACAAACAAACAAACATCACACGACCCAACACACAACTTCACACACAGCCTCACAAAACACATACAAACACACCAGCTGCACCACTGTAGGCAAAACAAACACAAACACCCGAACGAAACATCACACGACCCAACTGTACCCTATGTAAACAAAACACATACAAACACCCCCATAAAATATCTGTAAACACAAAACAAACACCCCCAATGACACCTCGGTAAACAAACATTAACACCCCAACGGAACATCTGTAAACAAATAAACAAATAAAACCACCCCCAACGACACCTCTGTAAACAAAAAATAAAAAATAAACACCACAACAGCGGCGCATCTATAAATCAGGTGTTTCCCCCCCAAACCCAGGAGAGCAGAAGAGCATATGAAAAACAAAAACAAACAAACGTATACAAAAATAAATTCATAACCTAATAAAGAAGGACGAAAGCAAATATGTATGTAGGAAATATGCAGCTGAACGAATACATAAATACTTATAATATGCAAATTAGGAAAAAGTTGTTTCCAAAGATTTCCTTGTTCACTAGAGGCGTCTTTTATTTATTTAGAACACTGATTAGCTCTGGATCGCTGGCCCGAATCTGAATCTGATCTGGATTCGCTCTGTGTAAACAGAACGCAGAGCGACAGATTAAAACAAAGCACACACACACACACACACACACACACACACACACACACCGCTCCGGTAGCTCAATCGGTTAGAGCTTCGCGTTGCGAGCTTCACGGCCAAACAGGCGGCGGTTCGAGCCCCTCTCAGGCCGGATTCTTACCGTTGACTAGGAGTGGTTACTCTCCCCCCTTGAGCAAGGGGGATGGGGTGTGTGGTGTGTGAGGGCCTGGCAGTACCCAGAGAATGAGATCGACGATAATGAGCACTTGCTCACGTCGGTGTGGCCTGTACGGGTATATCTCCCACAATTCCGTTGTGTAATACTTCTATTTTACATCTTTACTGCCTACAAAACCATTTCTGGAACAAGCTGACCCAGAGGCGTGGTCCCTGTGTTGTTCTGGGACTCCCTAATGGCGAATGACTCACCTGCCTTTACTCCCTTAACACCCACCTCACCCACCTTTCCTCCCTTAAAACGCACCTCGCCCGCCCCTCATCCCCCCCTAAGACTCTACCCACCTTTCCTCCATAGACTCAATCCACCTTTCACCCAAGCACCTCGCCCCCCTTCCAAGCTCCCTTAAGACCCTACCCGCCTTTCAAGCCTCATCTCCCCCTCCCTCAGGACAGCAAGCCCCTGGGACCCCAATCCTTCCCTCAGCACCTCCACCCCTTCCTAAGTACCCTAATTCCTTCCTCAGTTTCCTCGTTTCCCTCCACACCAAGACCTTCATAACAGCGCCCACCGCATCCCCCAGGACCCCAGACTCTGACCTATACACACAAACCCTCCCTCCTCCCTAAGGGGCATCTCTTTCCTCAGTATCTTAAACCTAATTCATGGGTCAGAGGTGCTAATTTTTCCCATTGTAAATACCCGAAGCTTTCCATTAGCACTCATCACCTCCTTTAAGCCTCAAGTTCTGCCTTATACACACAAACCTTCATCTCCGCCCTCACGTGCTTTCTCTGGCGCCTAAACGGTTCCATTATGACCCTGTTGGCTTGGAGCTCTCATGTTTTTCCCTCCACTGGAACCTATATATAACACTCGCCTCCCTCAAGATTCAAGCTCTGCCTTATGAAAACACACACTAACATACTCTTTACAGCACCTTAATTAATCTTCCTTCATGTCCCCTCTTTTCTCCCTGCACTTGAACCTTTACATAACAATCATTTAGTCCCTCAAGACCCCAAGTTCAAAAAATTATCTCCAGTACGGTACATACATTATTCTATCATGATCCTAATTCTTGGGTTAGAACTCCCAAATTTTCTTCCTTCGCGATCCCAGCTCAGTCTATACAAAACGAACCCTCAGTCCTTTTCTTTCTCTTCCTTCAGTGCTTTATTTCTTCTTTGGATACCCTAAATCTTCCTTTGGGACCCATTTTATTCCTTCTAACATCCTTTCATCCCTTCAATAGCTCAGCGCCTCTCACGTCCCTCAGAAACACTCGTCCTGGACTCCACAATTCACAGCATCCTTCCCTTCCTTCAGTACCTATATACTTAAGTTCTCCCTTCGTGAAATCAACACAAGCCTTTTATAATAACCTCTTTCCCTCCTTTCAACACCACCTCAGTTCCTCCTTCGAGATCCTAATTTCCCTCACAGAACCTTCCTTTCTCCAGCCCCGCGGCTTTTCCCTCAGGACCCAAACTCTTCCCGGAAACCCGGCTCCCCTTCCTGCCCCTCAGAGCTTCCACCTTCCTCTAATGTCCAATCCGGCCTTGTTTATCTATTCATTTATTACTTGTGAAGGAAAGCTTGGGGAGGGAAGAGGTAAGTGAGGGAAACAGACAGGAAATTAAGAAAGAGTAGGAGGGTGTAAGTTAATGAGCGGTCCGCCTTGCCGTGTCCTGGTGTTTATTGTGTGCCGTCAGCCTTACCAACCCTCATAGTCAAGCCACTCGTAAAGCATCGCCATCATTAGCAATCATTTTAAGCTCACTACAAAGGGCTTTCCTAACGTTCTCCACCTCTCTGTTTGATGTTCGTGCACTCCATTTTGCTTCCACTCCTGTCCTCTGAATGCCAGCCTCACCAGTGTCCCATCATCTTCATTCGCCAAGCTCTAACCTCCTCTCCCCCTCGCCCCACCAATAACCCTTCCCATAGTCCAATTTCACTTCAAACTTCTTCCCTCTTCCTCGTTCCTCACAATGACCTGACCCAACGCAGGTTTCTTCATGTCTTCACCGGTAGGATCTGGAACAAGTCCTATGCTCCTCCTCCCACTCCCAAAGTCACCTTGGATATCCTCAAGTCCCCCATAAGCACCACCCGTTTCAGCGCCCCTGGGTACTCAACGTCAATGTCCTCCTAAAGCCACCTCGTATACCCTTAAGTCTCCCCTAAACATCACCCCCTTCGGCGCCCCTGGGTACTCAACGTCAATGTCCTCCTAAAGCCACCTCGTATACCCTTAAGTCTCCCCTAAACATCACCCCCTTCGGCGCCCCTGGGTACTCAAGTCCATGTCCTCCTAAATTTATCTCGTATACCCTAAAGTCCCGCCTAAGCATCACCCCCTCGACGCCCCTGAGTACTCACGTCCATGTCCTTGTGCGTGGTGGTGAGGGGCAGCGGCGCCAGGTGGACGGGCGGCACGGGCGGCACGGGCGTGGTCGGGGCCGACCCGCCCTGGGGCCACGCCGACGATATCTTGGCGCCTCCACACCACTCTGCAACAACACGAGACACACGTTAGGAGACACGCAAGGAAAAGCTGATACGCAACACAACACGTTAAGAAACACATCAGGAAGCGCCGACGTTCGAGTCTGAAACACGAGACATTATAAACATAAAGACGAAAGGAAACAATAACACTGGTACAAAACACAAGACACGATGAGAGACGCAGAGCACAACACACAACTCAGCACAACACAAGACACGTTACGAAACACATGTAGACGCCGCAACGCCGCACAAGAGAAGCACGATAAGAGACATCACAAGGAAGCACTCCCTGATTGATGTTTCAGCCCCTCAGCATCGTACTCCACACAGGCAACTACACACACACACTTCAACAACACTTCAGCAAAACATAAGACACTATAGTTAAAAAAATAGGCAAAAGAGGCACTGACTGATGACTAATGTTTTCATCCTGCAAGTACTTCATTCCACTCTGATACACAACACAACACTGAAACAAAAACACACATCCTTGCCATTGTTACTTGTGTTGCCACTGTGATGACTCAGCAATATCCACAATAAAAAATAAAAACACATCCTCCTCCACTTCATCCTCCTTCCGCTTATCTTTCTCCATTCCTTATTTTCTTTCCTCCACATCTACCTCCGCTGCCCTCCCCTCTCTCCCTCCTTCCTTTCCTCCATTTCTCTTTCCCTCCCTCCGATTGCCTGCCTCCTTGTATACATTTCTTCCTTCCTTTCTCCCCCTTCCCCCCTTCGGCTTGTCTACATTATTCTTCTTCGTTTATTCAGAGAAGCGATGACCGATGACTGATGTTGCCTCAGCCTAGAGCAATACCCTTCTCTACACCCCTCTACACGCGACTCGATCAAGTCCTCCCCATCAACACCGCTCCCGCCAACACCACAACACACCCACCGACACAAAATACTGCTCATAGTCCTCAACACAATATCCAGCGACAATCACCGCCACACACAGCAACACAATGCCCTGGACGGAAAATAACGCTCGCCGGTAATTATTGGCCAAACGCGGCAACACAATAGTATTGCGTAACGAACAACAACCGACCACATCCTATTACAGTGACACGCCACACCACCGACACCACACTGAGTCACCACCACCACCACCACCACTGTATCCTCCATCTTTCAACCACACCACTCACGCCCGTTATATCCACCACCACCACATCGTCACTCTCCCCTCCACTCAACCTTACCATCATCACCACCACCACCATCACATCAGGAGTCACTCACCACCGCTGCATCCTCCACCCTTCAACTTCACCACCACATCGTCACTCACCCCTCCACTCAACCTCACCAACTCATCATCAACACCACCACCATCATCACAGCACCACCCCTCAAACCCATCATCATTACACACACACACACACACACACACACACACAGCATCGGTCAGTTCCTCTTCTACACCATGCCAAGTAGAATCAACACAATAGAAGACTAACATACAGCCCGCACAGCCCAAGCCTCGTCTGTAGCCAAGCAACAACAAAGAGCAATGCGAGCGGGGGTAGCGGGGCGAGAGGCGAGGCGAGGAGAGGCACCCGTCCACCCATCCGTCCGTCCGTCCATCTGGCACACACCCGGCAACGCTGCATCGCGGATCTCGTCAACACGGTAACTTAACACCTGGAAATCTCGGGGGCCACACAACACCTTCCATGCTGACTGACCTTTGATTCTCTCTCTCTCTCTCTCTCTCTCTCTCTCTCTCTCTCTCTCTCTCTCTCTCTCTCTCTCTCTCTCTCTCTCTCTCTCTCTCGTACACCTCCCCCTCTCCCCACACACACTATATTTATCTTACGGAGAATCAGAGTCGAGGTGATTACATTTCTCTTTAAAAGGAAGTGGATATCCCCGCCGCTGTTCGAGGGCTTGCGGGGCGGCGGACGGGAAGCCCCACGAGGAAGCAGCGGCAGCGGGCGACCTCAAAACAAAGCCGAGGCGATCATCAACACCCAAGAGCATGCAAGCGTCATATCCGGTGGCCATTGAGCAGCGAGCACCTCAATAATTCTTCTCCTGGCGCGTCTCCAGGTGCGCGATGCTTCCCCCCTGGCCGGCCCGCGCGCGATACCCGACACGAAGGGAAAACAAACAGAATAATGCACCTCGGCAATATCCGTCCCACCTGCGCAGCTAACTCGAAGTGCAATGAAAACACACAGCAGTAAGAATGGTGGCGGGAGGGAAGCCGAGGGTGAGGAATACGAGGAGGAGGAGGAGGAGATGAGTAAGGGAGTGACGTAGAAGGGCAGAAGTTGAGGATCTGACAGACAGCACGGCGGAGATCTTCACATTCCCACCTGCGAGGATTATAAGTGCAAGGAAAACAAAAACAAAAGACTAACCAAGGGGAAGCTGAGGAGGATATGGCTCTCTTCACTTCAACCCTTTAGGATGGAAGTGTGTTTATATATTGCACTGTACACCTGAATTGAAATGACAGGTAAATACAGGGAAGAAGTGATAAGGTGACGTGGGGACGCTGTGAGATGATGGACAAGACGGGACAACACACGGGCGAGCGCTGGTAAGGCCTTTGAGCGCCAACACGACACCGGCGCGGATAATTGATTCTCAGGTGTTTATTATCACGTGTGTCGGCGGCTCCGTGTTCGTCCCTCCGGGCAAGGAAATAAAAACATTGCCCCCCGCCCACCCCCTCCCAGGCCAGCGTCGGTTATTAATAGTGTTGGTTTAATTAAGTATTGACTCCGTGTGTGTGTGTGTGTGTGTGTGTGTGTGTGTGTGTGTGTAACAGTAAGGCCAGCACGCGCGCGGTCTGCCGAGTTTTTGGAATTCCACTCACGAAGAATTTTGAGAACAGGACGAAAACTCTGAATGAATGAAAGATGTGAATGTGAGGATGGAAAGGAGAGGAAAAGTTGTTGTAAAAGATGATAGAAAGGATAAAGAGAGAGAGAGAGAGAGAGAGAGAGAGAGAGAGAGAGAGAGAGAGAGAGAGAGAGAGAGAGAGAGAGAGAGAGAGAGAGAGAGAGAGAGAGCACCTCCCTCCCGTATAACTCTTCCTTCTTCACTCTCTCCCCTCCCCCTACCCCTCCTCACCTGGCCGCTTCACACCTTATCAACACCCCCCCCACGTGCCTATCACCACCGCTGACTCACTGATAACACCTACGAGACTCCTCCAGCAGGGCGCCGTCACCAGGTGTGTGTCTTACCCCTCCTGCTGGTGGTGACGGTGATGGTGATGATAATTGGGGTGATGGTAGAGATGGTACTGCTAGATGTAGTGGTGGTGGTGGTGGTGGTGGTGGTGGTGATAATGATGATGATGATGATGATGGTGATACTGACTGTGTAGGGTTATATTTCTACAGGTTTGTACTCTCTCTCTCTCTCTCTTTCTCTCTCTCTCTGTAGGTGTCCTCGAGCCGTGTAATTAGCAGGTAAGGGGGGGGACAGGTGATGGGAGGGGGGGAGGGGGAAGGAGGGGGAGGCTGATAACGCCACTTACCACGTAAATATAACTTATCTTCTCACTCTCGCGTCGGGACATGCCGGTGGTGGCCTCCTCTTGGGGTGGTGAAGGTCGTGGTGGTGGTGATGATAGTGGTGGTGGTGGTGGTGGTGAAGGTGGTGGTGGTTACAATAAGTGATGACAGTATACGGCACCATTTTTTTTTTTTTTTTTAGCTTCTATGTCCGTTCCTTTTTTTTTCTTTTTTTTTCTTTTTTTTTTTAGTTCATTGCCCCCGAGAAAAGAAATATTTAAAGGGTTACGCTGGAGGTGATGAGTGGTTTAGGGGTGATGACAGTTATCTTCCGTCGAGGTGATGATGATGGTGGTGATGACGATGGTGGTGGTGGTGGTGGTAATGGTAGGTCTGGTCGCTATGGTGTCTCCGTTTCGCAGGATATAACGTAATGATAAGTTTGTAGTAGTAGTAATAGTAGTAGTAGTAGTAGTAGTAGTAGTAGTAGTAGTAGTAGTAGTAGTAGTCTCTCTCTCTCTCTCTCTCTCTCTCTCTCTCTCTCTCTATTTCTTTCACTTTCCACCTTATAAGTTACGCATCTCCTGCTCCAAGTATTTTTGTTCCTCGGTTTTCTCCTTGACGCCTTACCTATTCCTTTGATTTCCTTCTCGACTCTTATTGTCTAATCCACGCACTTATATTTCCACTATCTGCGTTTGCCTTCTGTCTTGATCTCTTCCTTGCGTCTGGATTCCTTTCTCATCGTATTCACACTCACACCTTCATGTCTTCCTCTCGTCTTCTTTTTTTTCTTTTTCTATCAGCGTCTACCTCCGTGTTTGATTCCCCCCTTCCTCTACTTCCCTTTATGTTTCTGCTTCCTTACCTCTTCTTTTTTTGTTTCCTCTACTGTTCCCTCCCCTTATTTTTTTCCTCTTCCTTATTTTTCACTTTCAACATCCCCATCCCTCTTTTTTAACGTATTTTCTTCATCGCTTCTTGCTTTCTTCCTTGTGTACCTTTTAATTCTTTTTTTATTCATTCCTCAACGCTTCCTTTCCTTCCCTTCTCTCCTCTACTACTTCCTTTTCGATCTCTCCTCTCACATCAAATTTCCCTTCCTCTCTTCTCCCTTTTCTTCATCCCTTCTTGCTTTCTTCCTTATGTACCTTTTAATTATTTTTCTATTCATTCCTCAACGCCTCCTTCCTTCCCTTCTCTCCTCTAGTTCTTCCTTTTCGATCTCTTCTCTCACATTAAATTTCCCTTCCTCTCCTCTCCCACCCTCGATCTTCCCCCAGCGCCCTTTCCTTCCTCCGTTCTTTTATATCATTTCTCAGCGTATTGTACTATTACTTTTCCCCTCTTCCCTCCCTCCCTCTCTCGGGCCTTGATTCCCTTCCCACCTATTCTATCCCACCACGCCACACCGTCACCGTCCTACCCTCCCGTCCCCTTCTTCGTCTCCGCCTCCAGTGTGTGGTTGCCTGGTCAACGTCGCTCCGGGAATGTGAACAGCAACAACACTTTACTCGAGTCGCTGTTCTCACCCCACACCTTGTCTCTCCTTGCTCCCCCACCCTCCTCAGCATCCCTTCCCTCGCCCCTCCTCTAATACCTTTCTCCTTATAACATACACCGCAATACTCTGGGAGGAAGGTAATGGGGGACGAGGGAGAGGAAGTCGGCTATTTAGAGCTAGTTTCTGGACTTATTTTTATTAGAGTTGAAGTTTACATATGGTTTGAGTGAGGTGAGGAGACGAGGGCGAAGGAGTGAAAAGGAGTTGGTTCTTTGGGTTTATGTGAAAGTAGTGAGGTTTTATGAGTCTGGAAGAGATTGTAGAGAAGACTTAGCCAAGGTGAGGTGAGGTAAGGAGGCGAGGGGAAAAGAAGGGGAAAGAAGGTGGTTGCTGTGGATTTGAGAGGAAGTACTGAGGTTTTGTGAGACTGAAAGGGGTCGTAGAGCAGGTTTGGGTGAAGTGCAGTAGAGAAACGACGGGAGAAGAAGGGAAAAGGAATTGACTGCTTTGGCTTTGAGGTGAGGTAGAGTGACTTGGGAAAAAGAGTGGAAAATGAATTGGTCACTTTGGACTATTATTGCCGAATTCTTAAACACTCCGGCGCCCCAGCACACATATTTGGCAAGGCTTTCGTAGGAGTTTCGGGCATTTCCAAGGGTAATTTATTGACCCCAGTAGTAGTCTGACCCTTCTTCTATGACATGAACCTACAAAAACACTCATTAGAACCCGACTGATCTCAATTTTGGCCTTTGGAAATAGTTGATGTGAGAGTCGGAACTGTCTAAGAATACCAACCTATGTAGCTGTAATTATGGAGATGCCTTTTTTTTATAGATATTGGAAAGGTCATCATAGCAAGTTCGGGCGAGGAGAAACTGAAAAGAAGAGGGAAGAGTAAGAGGGCGTAATGAATTATTTAGTCCAGTCTAGAGTTGCTGAGCTATTTCAAGGGACTGGAAAGGTTGTTGCGGCAGCTCAGGATCAGGAGAGATTAAAAAACGAGGGAAAGGAGTAAGACCGTTAGGGGGCGTCACTGTTTTATTTTACATGGAATTGCTGTGCTATTTCAAGAGGCTGGAAGAGATTTAGTCAAGTATGAGTGAGTGAGAAAACACAGAAAGCGAGGAAGGGAGTGAAAAGGGAGCTGACTATTTTGAACTATCTTTCGTTGTTGTTGTTGTTGTTCTTGTAGTTGTTTAGCAAGAGAAGGAATAGGAAGACTTAGGGCAGGTGGTGAGGTTGGTTGACGAACTAATGGATTGGGGAAGTTTAAAGGGAGGAGAGAGATGAGTGAGGTCCATATTCTTAAACGCATCGGAAGACTTAGGCCAGGTGGTGAGGTTGGTTGACAAACTAATGGATTGGGGAAGTTTAAAGGGAGGAGAGGGATCAGGTCCATATTCTTAAACGTATCGAACCCAACATTACTATTTTCCAAGGCCAAGGCATGAGGAGGTTTAGGTAGGTTCAGGGCAGAGGGAGAGAAAAGGATGCTACTGCTGTGAACTTATGACTACTTATGTTCTTATGTTCTTATGTACTGTGAACTATCTGATGTTGTAGTGGAAGTGGTTGTTTAACATGCGGAGGTTTAGGTAGGCTGAGGGCAGGTTGTCAGGTTAATGTTACTGGGGTAGTTTAAAGGGACGTGAGGGCTGAGTGAAGGCACCGACGGGTTACAGGAGAGAAGTGATGCTGGTGATGCAGAGGAGGGTGGAGGCGCGGTCCGTGGCGGCGAGGGGGTGCCTGAGCGAGAGCAGTGAAGCAGCACGGCAGGAAGGCAAGGACACGGCGGGAATGAAATAGGCGTGACGGGAGGCAGGGGAGGCAGGGGCGGCGAGGCAGGCATGCGGCGTGGACCAGGCCATCACCATAGCAACAGAGGCTCAGCGGAGGAGGAGGAGGACCAGGCTTTCCGTCCTCCCTCTTCCTCTCCCTCACTCTCTCTCTCTCCCCCCTCTCCTCCTCCTCCCCGGCCGCCACGTGCTCCTCCACCTGTTGAGTCCTCTTCTCCGGCTCCTCCTCCCCCGCCGCCGCCCTCCCAAGCCCAGCCTCTCCCAAAGCCTCTCCAGTCACACTCTTCGCCGCCGCCGCCGACCCTGGTCCAGAGGGATGAGGCTGGCGTCTGTTGCTCAGCTCCCTCACCTGGACCCTTGTGACATCACCTGCCCTCCCTCACCTGCCAAGCCTCGCAGATCAAACACCTCTCGGTCATACAGCTACTCCTTCTTCCTCTTCCTACCTGTGCTGTATATGTGACGCTGATGTCCACTCTTCTCTTTTTTCTCTTACACACACACACACACACACACACACACACACACACACACACACACACCAGACGAACCGACATGTGATATATGATTATTATGAAGATGCATTCGCCTCCTGTCTGACCTTGAACCTATATTCAGGCCATGATGCTGCTGCCTGCTCCGCTATAACAACGACGATAACAACAACAACCACCACTACTACTACTACTGTTACTATTTCTACTATACACCTCCAGACACCTCTCTTTTGGCCACTCTACTCTTTTTTTTCTACAGGGGCAGTGATTAGCGGACTTTTTACTGATTTTTTTTTATTTTTTTTTGCCTTTGAGCCGCTTCCTTTCCTATAAAAAAAAAAAAAAAAAAAAAAACAGAAGGGTGGGTGTACCTCGGGACAAATATAGTGATGTAATAATTTGGTGTCGCACGCAGATACATACAAACGTACGTACAGACCCCCACACCCACGCTAGAGATTATACAACTATCAATATGCAATTACGTCAATGTGGTGGCATGATACGAGAGAGAGAGAGAGAGAGAGAGAGAGAGACTCGCACAGAGGTGATAATTGAATACTTAGGTAAATGACACTTGGGAGGGTGAGGGGGAGGAGGAGGAGGAGGAGGGGAGGTAAGAAGGCAGGGGAGGAAAGTTGGCCATTACAGAGGGAGACGAAATTAAGGGGGAGGAGGGAGGGACGTAACTGCTTCTCTCTCTCTCTCTCTCTCTCTCTCTCTCTCTCTCTCTCTCTCTCTCTCTCTCTCTCTCTCTCATGGTGTGTGCATTTGACATGACTTTTCACCTCGAGTCTGGTTCACTTTTAAGGAGGAGGAAGAGGAGGAGGAGGAGGAGGAGGAGGAGGAGGAGGAGCAAGAGGAAGAAGAGGAGGGTTGAGAATTGCCGGGAAAGACTTATTATCATATGACTCAGTAGATGGAAAGGAGGAAGGGAAGAGGAAGAGGAGGAGGAGGAGGAGGAGGAGGAGGAAAGAAGAGAGACAGAGGAGGAGGAGGAGGAGGAGGGATGTGATCTTTTACTCTCAACACACTTCCCTCTCCTTCCTCTTCCTCCCCCTCCTCCCTCTCCTCTCCGTCTCTTCCTTTCTTTGTCTCTCCAGAAATTCCTTTGTCTTCGTCCGAACCAATTACTCATTCCTCTCTCTCTCCACTTTTATCGCTAAACATTATCATCGCGACGTCTCCCTTTATGAACTCGCTGCAGGAGGAGGAGGAGGAGGAGGAGGTAGTGCAAGAAGTAAAAGAACAGGAACAAAAATAAGTAAGAGTAAAACAACAAAAATAAATGAAAAAATGAAGTATGTGGAGAAGGAGAGTAGGAAAAGGAGGAGGAAGAGGAGGAGGAGGAAAAAAGTAGGACAGCAACAACTAGATGAATAAAAATAAGTAGAGGTAAAAGAGGTAGATGAAGTAAGACGAGAGGAAAAGTAAGAGGAGGAGGAGGAGGAGGAGGGGGATGCAGCTTGATGAATATTAAGTAGAAGTAGATGAAGAAGGAGGAGATGGAAAGTGAGAAAAGGAGGAGGAGGAAGAGGAGGCAACTTGCTGAATAATAAGTAGACATAAGAAAAGTAGATAAAGTAAGAGAAGAAAAGTAGAAAAGGAGGAGGAAGAGGAAGAGGAGGAGGGAGGAAGCATGATGCATAATAAGTAGAAATAAAAAAAAGTAGATGAAGTAAGAGGATATAGAGAGTACAAAAAGAAGGAAGAGGAGGAGGAGGAGGAGGAGGAGGAGGAAGAGGAGGGAGGCAGCATGATGCATATTAAGTAGAAGAGGAGAAGGAAAGTAGGAAAAGAAGAAGGAGGAGGAAGAGAATGAGGAGGAGGAGGAGGAGGAGGAGGAGGAGGAGGAAGAGGAGGAGGAGGTGGAGGGAGGCAGCATGATGCATATTAAGTAGAAGAGGAGAAGGAAAGTAGGAAAAGAAGAAGGAGGAGGAGGAGAATGAGGAGGAGGAGGAGGAGGAAGAGGAGGAGGAGGTGGAGGAGGTGGAGGGAGGCAGCATGATAAATAATAATTAGTACCTAATAAAATAAGTAGATGAAGTAAAAGAAGAAGAGTAGGAAAAGAAGGAGGAGGAGGAGGAGGAGGGAGGAGGCAGCTGCAGGGGAGATGTAGCAAGGGGAGGTCCTGGAGGAGGTTGTGGTAATGTTGCAGCTCCCAGAAGAATGACTCTCGGCCTGACTCACTCCCATCCCGTCACCCACCCACTCAGCCACTCACACGGGCCTCACCTACTCTACCCAACACCCATGCTCTCTCACTCCTTCCTGCCCACTCACCCTGACTCACTACCACCCACCCACACACCCACACACAAGCCCATCCACTTCCAAGAGCCACCTTCACCTTCAGGACCCCTCCCCACCCACACTCTCCACCTCAAGTACTCCTACTTAGCCAGCCATCCACGACTGAACCTGTCTGCTCTGCTTCTCTTTACCGCCTCTCCTCTCTCCTCTTCTCTTCCTTCTTTATCCCAGCCACAAGTCACACAGCCTTACGCCCCTCCTCCTCCTCCTCCTCCTCCTTCAGCCACACTCCACGTCTTCCTCCATCCAGTTCTACTTCACACGAAAGCCATGATACAAAACGCTGCTGCCCTTCCTGCCTTCCCTTTCCCTCTTCTCTCCCTCCCCACACCTTCCCGTCACGGCCTCTTCCAGGTACACAAGTAGTGACTAAAGGTTAATTAAAGTTGTTTTTACGACACCAGTCCTACCTGGCGGGTCCCGTAGACAGGTAGATCAACTTCCCCCTCCTCCTCACCTGCGCGCACACACACACACACACACACACACACACACACACACACACACACACACACACACACACACACACACAGAGGGCAAGATGAAGGGACGCAGACGGAGAGATGATGAAGATATGACAGGAGGTGAGGGGAAAGGCAGGTCCTGGGGTGAGGGCAGGGGGGGGAGGGGTGACCGCAGTGTCTGGCGAGGATCATGCGGTTGGAGGTGCCCTGAGGGGGGTGGCGCCATGGTTAAACTCACCTCCCCCTCCCCCTTCCCCTCCTTTCTCCTCTTTACCCTTCCCCTGTCCCTCGAGATCCTGCGTCCCCTCTTCCCCTCGCTCTCTCCCCTCGTGAAGGTCCTTTCCTCCATCGTTGCTACTCCCGTTACCTCCTCCTCCTCCTCCTCCCTCCACACAACAAGGAACTATATAACTTGAGTCACAACTTTACAACTCCACCAACCTCAATTGTCCTCCTCAACTTACTACCCTCACGGCCCTCTCTCGCTCCCTCCCTCCCGCCCTCCCAGTCACCCTTTCTTCCCTCCCTTACGCCCCATCCTTCTTCATGACGGCTAAATTTACCCAACCACCACCACCGCCGTCACCAACACCACCATCACCATATCTACCTCAATTACTACACCCATCATCACCACCACTACCACCGTCACCAACACCACCATCACCATATCTACCACAATTACTACACCCATCACCACCACCACCACTATCACCACCACATAAAACATCTTACACACACACCAAGCTTCGTCATCATCACAACCATCACCGCCATCACCACCACGACTATACCAAGAACAATTAATCACCACGACTTCCACCACTGCAGTGGTTCTCAAACTGGAGTATTACCCACACACAAAATACTTTAGAGTAAAATTCAGTAAATTGATAAATAATAATTTTATCTCTTATCAAAAAATGCATTAAAATGAAATAATTGTAAATGAACAGGAATACAATGTCAGAAAGTTTGAGAACCACTGCACCACTGGCACATAAAGCATCACACACACACACACACACACACACACACACACACACACACACACACAGGGTTTATCACCGCCACCATGGACTAACACCACCGCCATCATCATCACATCTACCACGATTACGCCAGTCACCACCACCACAACAACACCGCCACTCCATCACGAGGTCGACTCCCTTCTACACTTTCCCCGACGGTGTTTTTATTTTATTTTTTTAAGTCTCTCCCTACGGCCGAGGAAGAGAGCGCCCAGGGTGTTGGTGGCTGCCCTTCGAGCTATCAGATTCTCCTTCCTCCCTCCCTCCTGCTGTCCCTTCTTCCTTGATATGAAACTGAGCTCCCCATCCCTGCTTACCTTACCCTACCCTACCCTACCATGCCCTATCCTGTCCACCAACGGGTCCTGTTTTGTCCCCCCCTCAATCATACATCCTTCAAGACCTGCTCCCTAGTCCCTACACACACACACACACACACACACACACACACACACACACACACACGGTAGTAGTCGCCCCGCTATTTATGAACCAGGTAAAACGAGTCAAGGTGAGCCAGAATGCGAGTTCACCTGAGGGGCCTCGACGTCACACTCATGAACAGGTGAAGGGGTGGGAAGGAGATGGGAAGGGAAGCCGTATGCGTGGTGTTGGCGGCGGCGGTAGTGGTGGTGATGGGACGGGGGTGGTGGTTAAGGCTCCATACACACACACACACACACTTCTACTTTAACTAATTATCTCTACCTCAGCTTCTGTCTTCACCAACTAATTAACTAACTATCTCTCGACCACTACTATACTACTTCAGGCGATATCATTAAACACCTTACAGCGTATTATCATCGTCATCACCACAACCATCATCAGCACCTTGGTTGTTGTTGTTGTTGTTGTTGTTGTTTTTGAACTTAGCTAAGATCTCCGTTGTGAAAGTCGTTTATCGTGACTTAGTTTTCCTCCCCCAGGCAGTGTGGAGCGCGCGGGTGCCGCTTTTCGCACCTTCCACCGCCACCACCACCACCACAGGGAAGAATGGAGGTGGTGGTGATGGTGGTGGTGAATCATCCATGACTCACGCCTTCTCTCTTTCTCCTCGACGACCTCCCAAAAATGAACGTCTCTCTGCCTCCACTCTTCCTTGATCTCTCTCTCTCTCTCTCTCTCTCTCTCTCTCTCTCTCTCTCTCTCTCTCTCTCTCTCTCTCCCAGGTCCACCGCTACGACACGTCCTCACTAACAACACCAGGTTCACGTTACTTAACAATCCGCCGTGAATTAATGGGTCTAGACACTTTTCCCCGACGAGAAGTGGTAATAAAAGTTCTTCAACCTTCACCAGCTCTCTCTGTTCTCCCCCCTCCCTTACACACTCCACTCCACTCCCCTCCTCTCTCACACTCTCCCTTCACCCATCGGTTACGTAAGTCCCTTGTATTAATGCAGCGTCACTCTCACGTACGTACACACACACACGCGCGCGCACACAAGGCCTAACGCACATACAGACACGCATACATCCACACACACACACACACACAAACACACACTTATCCGTGCAAGAATTTCCCAACTAATTTCTCAACGGTACACAATATAACCTTTACTACCACTACTACTACTTCTACTACTGTTACTACTACTCGAACAGCTATTACTAAGTTACCTACCTGCCTATCTGCCTTCCTATCTACCTAACGTACTATCGAATCGCTCCCTCAGAAGCCTCGCTCGCCGCCACACTTCCCGTGCAATCAAGTTAGCGACAATCGGAGCGCCGTGCAATCAGACCACAGGAGCAATCAGACGCGCGGGGAGGGGATGCTTCGTTCAGATAACCGACCGCCAAGGCAGCCGCTAATTGAGCCGCTCAGGTGCCACTCAGAAGCTGGGCCGCGGACATCCAGCATCCATCCAGGTGAGGTGAGATGAGAAAAGCTGAGATGAGGTGAGAAAAGCTGAGATGTGGTGAGGTGAGGTGAAGTGAGGTAAGCTGAGATGAGGTATTAGGCTATCTGTTTGTTTTAAGATAGATGAAACACAAATCAATAGGTAAACAAGGAAAAAGGGGGATATAGACGCCAAAATGTGTGGTTTCTAAAGAGTAAACAAAGCATGGTAAATAGACAGTGATTTAATGAAAGTAAGTAATACAGGTAAGTTGAAATGGGGTGTCCGAGTATTTGTTTTTGCTTTTAAGGTAGATGAGACAAAGAAACTGACCTATCTTTCGGCCACCTCTTTGGATTCTTTTTAGGAGCAGCGAGTAGCGGGCTTTTTTTTATTAATGTTTACTTTTTTGTGCCCTTGAGCTGTCTCCTTTGCTGTAAAAAAAAAAAAAAAAAAAAAAAAAAAATTGGAGATAACAGAAGTCAAAATGTGTTCTTGCAATGAGTAAATCTAAGATGGTAAAATTACGGATGAGTGATTAGATGTATTTCCACACGTGTCTTGATACATCAGTTTATTAAGTCGTAGGAAGGAAGTAAAGAGAAGGCCGGCACGTGTGTGTGTGTGTGTGTCTGTGTGTGGATGGATGCCAAGGTAGAGAGAGGGGGCGCGAGGCTAAAATATAGTGCTAGATGAGGGAGGAAAGGGCGGGCTGCAAGGACGGTAAGAGACACCACCACCACCACCACCAACAACAACAACACTGCCACTACCACCACCACAACCACCACCACCACCAACAACAACAACACTGCCACTACCACCACCACCAACAACAACAACAACAACAACTGCCACTACCACCACCATCATCACCATCACTACAACGACCACCATCAACACTATCGATACCCTCACCACCATTACCACCACTACTGCAGCTATCACCACAACAATACCACCACCACCACCACCACCATCATCATCATCATCATCACCACTACACCGTCGCTGCCTCCTCCACCAACATCGCCACCCATCATTACCTCCACCACCATCGATAACTGGCAGCATCAACACCGCCAGCACCACCACTATGAAGATCCCCGCCTCAGTCGCCGCCACTACATCAATATGTCCGTCAACCACCATTATTATCACAACACCACTATAATTTCTGCTCCAGTTGCTACAATCCACTGCAGCTTCAGTTATCAACACCAACATTACAATCTCGTAGTACTAACAACAAATACACAGCAACCATCACCACTACAATCACCACGCCACCGTCAGTACACACCACCACCAACCACCATTATCACCCACCTGCATCACCACACACACACACACACACACACACACACACACACACACCTCTAAATACAAACTAACGGCAGACAAACAAACAACACAGCCAGCCAGCAAAACCAAGGCTACGAGAGAGAGAGAGAGAGAGAGAGAGAGAGAGAGAGAGAGAGAGAGAGAGAGAGAGAGAGAGAGAGAAGGGGGTAGTAGGTGACTGGCAACACATGCAACTCAGCCCAAAGACAAACAGCAGTGAGCCACAACAGCCGGCCGGGGGTAACACGAGAGTCAGACACAGCAGGGACACCGCCACCCCGCCGCAGGCCCTCCCATGCTGAACACCAGGGTCCTGCACGTGTCCTATGCCCCCCTCCCCTTATCCTTGCTTGCCCCCCTACCTTCTCCTCTGTAATCCCTACCCTTGCTATACCCCTGGGGCCTGCACACGTATCCTCTGCCGCCTTGCTCGTATATCTCTGCGCCTCTACCAGTAGCTCCTGTACCCTTGTCATACCCCAGGGGCCTGCATGCGTATCCTCTGCTGCCTTGCCCTCGCCCATGCCCTTGTGCGTGCTCCTGCCTGCTCCTCTGTTACCCTTGGCACTGTGAGGAGGGGATGCTTGCGGCGGAGCTTGTCTCGCGAGGCACGGAAAGGAAATCTGTGAAACTGTCTGGCACTCGCGAGGCTCTCAGTGCCCCGTCCACCTGGCGCGCACACACACACACACACACACACACACACACACACACACACACACGCAAGGGAGGCAGGGTAAATACACGAGAGGGTAATGTATAGAACGAGTGTAAGCTTGCCAAAGATTTAAATGTGATGCTGCAATCGTTGTTGTTTTTGTCGTTGATGTGGTTGTCGCAGTTGTTGTTGACAGTGGATGTGGTGGTATCGCCACTGATGTTGTTGTTATTGTTGCAGGGTTTTTTTCTTCTACTTTTTCTGGAGTAAAGGAGGCAGATCAAAGGCAAAAATAAATAAAATACAAAAAAGCCAGCTGGTGATATTATATACTCATGAAGATGATGATGATGATGATGTTGGCAGTGAGCTACAGTGAGGACATTATACACAACTCCAGTCCTCCACATCTCGGGCGCATAATCATGACTGACATCACCGCCACTCCGAGGGGACGCCAGCAACAAGGGAAACCCATCATCGTCATCATCACCACCACTAATATAGAGACGCGAGGAACAGCAAAAATGATTCTTATCACTATCATCATCAGAATCCCCACAAGGAAATACCAGAGATAAAGAAGGAAGTTATCTCACCATCGCCAGCATCATCACAAACACCGCCACACACACACACACACACACACACACACACACACACACACATGGTAATCGAGGCACTTTTTAGGGAGGGTCTGTCAGGAGGTCACGTCGGCGCCTGCATGAGCAACACAACACAACACAAACTCTCCTCGCTCTATGCACCTTCACGCCCGAACTCCCAGCCCCCTCCCACCCGCCTCACCATAGCCAGTCAGTCAGGGAGTTCCGGCGGTGACCATACAAAGGAGGACGTAGTTGTTGGTGACTGCAAGCCGCTCATAAGTTACAAGGACAGGCACGTACACCAAGACTAACATGCAACAAACACACACACACACAAAAAAAAAAAGGGGGGAGAGGGGGGGGGGTTAATGAAAAAATATAAAAAAAGGGACGGTACATTGTCACTTCTGGACGGCGGCAGGAATGGACGGGCGGGCTTTGGTTGGCTCGTAAAGAGTAATAACAGCGGCAGTAACCTTTTTTTTTCTTTGTTTTTTGCTATTTGTCTAAGGGTGGTGGTGGTGGTGGTGGTGGCTTTGGTTTGGCTGGTGTAGGTGGTGGTGGTGGTGGTGTGTAGAGAGGGTTGTGGTGGTGGTGGTGGTGGCGGCGTGGAGGGGTGTCAGCTGGGGCAGTGAGGGAGAAACTGAAATACTATCACCCTAAGGAAGAGCCGGAGAGTCAGAAGGTAAGGAGGAAGAGGAGGAGGAGGAGGAAGGGGAGGAGGGCCCGCTACCTGAGGCACCGTGAGGGAGGGAGAATGCCACGCACGCCGACTATGTCCTGGTGCACGCCGGGCATACCTTTCGGGGCGGCAAAGGGGCGTCCACCACGTGCCGCCGCGCCCCGCCAAAACCACCCTAACACCGCGCGTCGCAAGGGCCAAAGTGACGCCCCACGCACGCCGACCTTCAGCCCCGGACTCCTCGCCTCGCGGATGGCACCGTCTCCTGACCCTTATGTTGAAAATAGACAGGCGGGGCCACTCAGCCGTACACCCGTCCTCGCGACACGCCAAAGTGATCCTCCGTGTGGCCGTGGGTGCGGGCGAGGGCGTGGGAAGGCGCGGACGGGTGCCTTGGTGTTCCCCCCCTCCATCTCGAGTCACCACCAGGCCAGCAGCGCCGCGCCAGGACAAGACAACTAACTTCCTCGTCACAGCAGGAAACCCTTGGCAGGACAGGGCGCCGCTTTAACCCTGAGCTCCGGTGGTGGTGGTGGTGGTGGCGGTGGTGGTTGATTCATGCTTGTTTGTTTGGACTTATCTTTATGTCCACCGGATTAAAACTTACGCTCGTCTCTCCTCGTCTTTTACCTCATTTTCATCACACTACTTAACAGACAATTTCAGTTGACAAAGCATTCCATCTGTTGGTGTGGACTGCTTTATCGTCTACATCTTCATACATTTTTTTTTAAGTAGATAGAGAGACAAAGAGAGGGTGGGTTGCGTGAGGTGGGGGTCGTGTGAATCAGAATCATATATATTTATCCCCAGACTTTTTGTTTACGAAGCTTAGAACAAAACTCCTCATTCCATATATACATGCACGTGACACTGAGACCTACGGAGCATGATTTCGGTGGCATAACAATATTCCACCTAATCAAAGCAAACACTGACCGACGGTAACGAAACCACCAAGAAGCGAACACGTGCTGATATACAAATAGAGGGAAGAGAAAGAGAGAGAGAAGGAAAAAAAAGTTCCACGTATATTTATCCAGGTTACTGCACCAACAAATACGATGAGAAGCAGATGAATGAGCAGCAGTACAGTCTATAAAACAACACACACACCAAACCTCAACAAACAACGACAGGGGAGAGGCAAGCAAGGGCCGCCAACACGCACATACCCACAAGCCTTGGCACCGCGCACAACGGCTTAGCTTGGCACTGGCACTCCTCACACACAAGGAGAGAGAGAGAGAGAGAGAGAGAGAGAGAGAGAGAGAGAGAGAGAGAGAGAGAGGAAGGTAACAAGGAGTGCCACCAGGGCCAAAAATAGTAGGGAGGCCCCTCTTGGCACCCTGACTCAAGGCCCCGCTGGAGGCCCCGGTGTCTGCCCCTGACCGGTTCACGACGAAGGAAGGTTAGGTGATGCTGTGGGCTGGGAAGGGGCTGCGAGGGGGCTGTGTGGACCTGGGGCCGTATGCAAGATAGAGAGAAAGAGGAGAAAGAGGAGTAGAAGCATGAGTAGGGTAAGGACTAGGAAAAAGAGGAAATACACAAGAGGTAGGAGGAAGCGACGGTGGAAAAGAGGGATGAGGATGAGGAAGAGAAGGAAAAAGAGGAGGACAAAGAAGAGGAAGAGGAGTGGAAAGAAGTTTTGTTGTTGCTGATGGTGGAGGTAGCATTAGCCGTCGTCATCGTAGGCGTTGTCATAGTAGTAGCAGTAGTAGTAACAGCAGAAGTAATTATCTCTTATTGTGTTGCTAGAAGGGAGGCAGCACAAGTTTTGGCTCAACACAACAGGCGGTGACGGCTGTGTCGTGTTGGTAAGTTGAGCAGTAATGAATTAAGAGTTAGCGCAGGGCACCATGAGTAGGAGGGAGGTGGCGGGGTGTGTGTGTGTCTTGGGAGGATCACCAGCAGGAGAAAGAGGCTTCCAGTATTGATGGTAATCTGTGCAGACTTAGTGGCAGTAGTAGTAGTGGTAGTAGTAGTAGTGGTAGTAGTAGTAGTGGTAGTAGTAGTAGTAGTAGTAGTAGTAGTAGTAGTAGTAGTAGTAGTAGTAGTAGTAGTGGTAGTAGTAGTAGTGGTAGTAGTAGTACTGGTAGCAGTAGCAGTTGTAGTAGCAGCAGCAGCAGCAGGGGTGGGTGAGGGACAGCGGGAGCGGAACGGGATGGTCGATGATGTAAATCAACACCTGGTGTGTATTTACATCCCACTCAAACGATTTTCTTTATCGGAAACATTTAATTCATCCCTATCAAAGGACCTTCAAAACGCGTATCTGATAACGGATGATGATAAAAGATAAAAAGAAAATAACAGGAATCAATATTATCGTCACAGCGGACAAAGGCGAGCGGCAGCAGAACGCCATCATCTGAGGCGGCTTTGTGCGCCCGGCAGCGAGGTGTGGGCGAGGCGGGGAGGCAGGTAGCTCGCCCTCACCTGTCCAAGCCCGGCACCGCTGGATACACGGAGCCCTCGCCTCTCCTGCTTTACCTGTGCCACTACGGTAACACACACACACACACACACAGGCTGAGGTAAGGTAGGGAATACATCATTTCCCCGCAGGCAAAACATACAATCTCGTGCGGCGAGCAGTGATTCGGTGCCACTCAATCACTGGCACCTGCACGCACTGCCTACCTGCCGTCTCCATTCACAGCGCGCGCCCGCCCGTCTGCACACACACACACACACACACACACACACACACAAAAAAAATTACGTCTAACCATCATCTGGGTCTGGCCGTTCCCTCCCCATCTTCTCCCCAACACACACACACACACACACACACACACACACACACACACACACCTTCCGCTCCTCGCCGTCAGTAGTGGATCCACAAATTCCAACACCTTCACTTACGACCCCCTGGCACGAAAGCAAGTGATACGGGAGGGGGAGGTGCGGGGGGGGGGGGGGTTGCGACCTGTGTTTTGTTATTACACAACCACACCGGCGACACACTGCTGCTTTGTCGCCGTCGTTCACCTCTCCTTCTTTCTCATATTATCCTCTTCCTAATGCACCTTCACCCCTTTGCTCATGATCTTCCTCTCTCACCTCTTTTCCTTTTCCTTTCATATAACCGAGACGAGCATTTCTGTCCTTAAACCTTCTTTTGTTTGACACCCGCTGCTTCTTCCGCCAAAAGCTACAAGCGATTCAAGAGGCAGTGTGAGTGCAAGTCCAGGCCACAAGCTGCTCTTCGAACGCTCTCTGGCACCCGGCGTCCCTCCCTCCCTTCCCTCTCACTCTTTCCCCTCCTGACCAACACACACACATACACACACCTTTGCGTGCAGGTAAACTGGGCAATTGTGTTAATATCTCCCCGTGTCCTAATTCATGTGTGGTTGTGTGCGTGCCTGTGTTGGTATACCCTACTTCCTGACACACACACACACACACACACACACACACACACGCGCCTGCCTCTCTGACGTTGATTATATAACTTGAGGAGAGAGAAAACCACAAACAACAGCGCGATAATCCAGCCAAACACTGTGTCACCCACGGCCACTTGCGGTCCTCCTCCTCCTACTCCTCCCAATCCTACCGGCCAGCCACAAAGGTCCTGCAACAGTTTACCACGTTCGTTCGATGGTAGTATGAGTAGCCTACCAACCAGTAGCTATGACCCACTAACCCTCCACATAGTAATTGTTTATAAGGCTCACGGAGACGGGCTACGAACGAGCGCCTCCCTCGACCGGTTACTACTGGTCACTATGAGTCACCTCTCAACCCTCACATTCACTCCAGCATTTGCGTCTTCATGTGATTTGGTATTGTCATCATAACCATAAGCATCCACTGCACCTTGAATACACACACGCACAACCTCCCTATAAATACTCTCTCCTCTTGCAGTCTACCAAAGCCAGCAAACAATTTACAGCAATGCTACAGTCAACCTACACAGCCTCCCTACGCTCTTGTACAGTCTACGTGTGTACCAAAGCCAGCAAACAATGTACAATAATGCTACAGGCACCCAAGGTCTACGAACCACTGTCTCCCCAGTGACGGCCGACATACAATCAACCACAACACTTACAGTCGACCGCCTCCGCCACCACTACGACCCCTTACGACCAGACAACTATAGCCTTCCCCACATCGTCCCTCAAAGGCATCAGCAACTTTCTTACGGTGCAGGAGGATGAATCACAGTTTCCTCACGACGCACCACGTTAAATTTACTTAAAGGAGGAGTCACGCGGGCCAAAGAAATGTCTGACAGCAAGCACTTTATCGTTGGCAATCAACATGGAAACAAACCAGTGTAAACATTCTGGCTGGCAGGAGGAATGGAGAAGCCATGCGCGACGGGTCTCATGGGTGGAAGGTAACAAGTATCATGCTGGTCAGTCGTCCACACGCCCGCTGCCTGTTTCGTCTGCCAGCCAAGACTGTTCAAGCAGTTAGCATGCCGTGGCCACAAACAATGTTGGCAGCTAGGGGAACATTTTTGGCTGGCGTGAGGAATGAGCAACGGGTGAGCGGAGAACCTCAGGTGAAGAACTCATGAGCATCAGTGTTCATGTTATAGTCTGTCAGAACGCTCGCCCACCTTCCCCAACTCGCCCACTTCTAACAGGTAAGATTAATTAATTTAACCGGTAAGGTTCATCAACTACTAAGCTTCCAATGATACCTGCATACTGCCAACAATCTTTACTGCCGTGTAACATTCACTACGGCCTCCCTAGTCCGCTACGGCCCAGTTTCCCCACAGACGACCCGTGCAGCCTCCCCATCATTCCGGTCCACTACTGCCCAGACACACAGCCCACTGCATCCTACTACGCCCACTACAGCCCTACAACATCTGGCGACACTGACCTCCCCAGGGCTGATCAACTTCCGTCCTGAGCCCTGAAATCCCTGGCATTGGACGGGGAAGGGGTGAAGGGGGCCTGACGCACCTGCAGACAGGGGGGGCATTAGTGGGGGCAGCAGGCACGTGGCTCTTACATGAATAACACACATTTGGAAGGAGGCGACCGTTAGGAATAGTAAGAAGTCACAGGGAGGAGGGAAGTAAAATAAATAAAACGGTTCCTCTAAGTTGAAAAATAGAATAATGTTTAAACTGTCGGATGGTTAAAGAAACGAAAAAAAACATACAAAACTAGTTTACTGTAGTGCCTTGAAGAGGAGCAAAACTAAAAATATACAAAATAAAAACAAATACACTTCAAAGCTAAGTTGTGAATGCAAAAAAAAAAAAAAAAAAAAAGATATGGTGTTCAAGGCAAACAGGTAAAAGAGAAAATAGAATGAAATCGGATGCAATAATCAAACATATGTTGCATCAAGAAGTTGAAGGGAAAAGCAACATAACAGTAATATAATTATGAATGGTGTGTGCGTGTGTGTGTGTGTGTGTGTGTGTGTGTGTGTGTGTGTGTGTGTGTGTGTGTGTGTGCCACGTAGCCTTCAGAGTCGGGAGCGGCGAGTCAAGGGTCACGGAGGGCAGGAAGCCGCCACAACGTCGTTTACTTAATGAAGTGCACCGTACACTTCTCTTTTTGTGTGTGCATGCATGTGTGTGTTCTGCATTGTTACGACCCCCGCAAACTCCTGGTCGTGAAGTGTGCGGAATGCTGTTGTTTGATAAGGCGACTGGGTCTGCATCGTTTAAGTTGACACACGAGCGAGCAAATGCATCGAGGTCCCAGCGTACCGAGGCACACCCTGGCCCGAGGCGCGACCAACGTGTGCGGGGAAGAAATGTGTGTCGCCTTGCCGTTTGGGTGGTGGCCGGACGCGAGGGTAACGGAGGGAAGGAAGCACAACATTTACTGAAGGAGGAAAGGGAGCACAGGAGTCATTGGTCTGCTCGGGTGTTAGCACGTCTTAACACTATACAAGAAAAAATATATATAAATGAAAAAATAAACAAGTAAAGAGACATAAAAAGATAGAGTAAAATTTCGTTAAAGTATATAAATTCAGTGTAAAAAATCCACCATGACTGTGGTTTGCATAAAGAGTAGCCACGCCAAAGTACATAAACAAAACAAAAGTCTGCAATACGCTGCTCCTACAAAGAGAACCCATCATATCCAGGGTGTGCTAGGCGTTGGGGGGTGGGGGGGGGGAGGGAGGGCGTGTCACTGCAGCGGTGATGGGAGTGAGGGGTGAGGGGGGCGATCCACCATAATGACCACAACAAACACCGCCAAGTCCACACTACGCCAGGAACTAACTCTCTTGAACATTTTCTTTCCTTCATTTTTCTACTTGGGAAATGGTCAACCAAGCATGAGTGAGGAGTGTGTGCTGGTGTGTGTGTGTGTGTGTGTGTGTGTGTGTGTGTGTGTGTGTGTGTGTATTTACCTAGTTGTAGTTTTACAGGGCCTGGGCTTTACGCTCGTGTGGTCCCGTCTCCGTATCTACATTTATCCAACTTTTCCTTAAAGCTTTGCACACTCCTCGCCGATACTACATCCTCACTTAGTCTATTCCAAACCTCTATATTTGTGTGTGTGTGTGTGTGTGTGTGTGTGTGTGTGTGTGTGTGTGCTATACTATAATGATGATCTCTGCATGACAACGCAACATCAAACAACGCTAAGCACTGCCCTCAACACGTTCTCCTCAGCCAAAACCGAACATGCAGGTGGACTGACAGCAAAGACCATGTAGTATGTTAACTAGAGCATACATAACAAACAGTGCTGGGATAAACTTATGTGAATGGAGGGAATATGGTGTCAGTATCGGTCCGTGATATTCAACGGACGGAGATGGATGTACAGCAAGGACAAGTAAGAGGTAGAGAACCATTTAAGAGGAGTCGAGGCTTGCGGCACAGGACTATATGAAGAACACGCCAGAAAGGATGAAAGACCGGACGGCGTGAAGACCAGACTGAGGTAAGGAGATTCTTTGCGGCGTGAAGACTAGACTGAGGTAAGGAGACTCTTTCCAGCGACTCTTATGTCTACCACGCCTTTGTTGCGTGACCAGAGCCAGTGTTTGCAGACGCTTTCGGTTCCAACAACAAATATTTCCAAAAGCCATAAAGGAGATTAGTCGGGTTCTTATGGTGCAGAAGCAACGTTGCCAGATTGTCGTACTCAGCCGCTTATATTTCCCGACTTCCTACCCCAAAACTATCTTCTGGGCTCCAATACCGAAACTCATTTATAGTTATCGTTAAAAGAGTTAGATCCTGATGTTTCTTGGCAATAGTTAGGCGTCAGAAACCGGTAAATACTATGCTCTGAGTACGACAATTTGGCAACGGTGTGCAGAAGCCTTGTCATACTATCACTAGGATCATAAAACCGACACAATCTCTACCAGAACCTTATCATATCTGTGTGTGTAAGCCCTGAAATGTTTTAGGATATGGGCCTGAGGATACGCAAAGGGCACCAAAGAGAGGATGAATGACAGGAGGGCGTGAAGATAAGACTGAAGTAAGGAGACTCTTTGCACCGAGGTTTCTGCTTGTCACGCCTCTCTTACGTGTCCAGCAGGAGCCTCACAAAGCGTCCGTCACTGGAAGGACAACGCTCGGTGCAGCCTCACGAGACGCCCTGCCACACAATGAACCCGTGAGTCATTGAGGCAAGGCGTTGGGCAGCCATGCGTGCAATAAGACCAGAGCGGAATGAATGGGAAGAAGCCAGTCGTAGAATATCGCCTCCTTAGCCTTCCTTTGAGAGTGTGGAGGATTTGTTGTGTACGGGAAGAGAGGTCAGACGGCAAATATTCCTTTAGCGTTAAACTCTGATGACTTCTTTTGTATGTAGATGTTGCATGTGTATTGGCAATATGGAAGTCAATACACGCATAAAACCAAGCGTGAAATGTGTGAGAAGCCCATCATAAAATACTGAGAAGAGTTTTAAAGACCTTCGTGAGTGGGAGGAGATATTATTCACCAGCGACATAAAGTTTTGCCTATAGTTGAAGATCTTCGTGAGTGGGAAGATATTATGCACCGCCGAGATAAAGTTTTGCTTATAGTTAGATTCTTGTGAGTGGGAAGACATGCACTGCCGACAGAAAATTTTGCCTCGAGATTCTTGTAAATGAAAAGGTAACATATGCATTGTCGAAACCAAATTCTGTCCATAGTTAAGATACAAATGGGAAGATATTAAGAACTGGCAACAACAGCAAAAAAAAATCATATCATACATCTTTTGTTAGACACGTAAGAGATGTTTGGTCTCGCAGCAGCTGCAGCACGAGTCCCCGATACTGTGTTTAATGCATCACCTGGAGCAGCTTCCGGCGCTAACCTTTTCACGCTGCTTCCCTCCCTCACTCCCGCCTCAACCAAAAGACAAAAGGAAATATTTATGAAGTCGCCTGAGTTACCTACTTTCCTTCAACGTTGGATGGTTTGTGACTAATCTTACACTTAACAGTAAACAAAAACGTAAAGAGAAAAATCAGAATATATCAGCAAAATAAATAAATAACTGCTGAAAAAATTAAAATCGAAATAATGTCGCTTAACGAGGAATGAATAAGAGTAATGAGACTATCGCCCTAATTCCCATTCCTATTTGATATACTCAGCAAGTCTAACTTTACCTACTTAATATATACGAAAGCAAATACATATCGTTAAAAAAAAATCAAGCTTGAAATAATGTAACGAACTCAATCATTAATATCCTCACCCGTTAGTTTCTTTCTTCTATCAGTCACTCATTAGGCTACCTGACCTAAATTTATCAATCACTTTACTAAAAATGAATAATTAAATGAAAACGTAAAACCCGTCACAGCTGTTTCTCTTTCACCAGCCACTAATTACCCGGATAAACTAATCATAATCACTTCGGTAAAAATAGACTGAATAAATAGAAACTTTCAACCTGTCATAGTCATCTTTCTTGCATCAGTTACACAAGTTTTGACCCGGATAAGCTACACATAATCCGTGGCCAAAGTGTCGCCTTGCCGTGATGGGGGGAGGGGGGATGATGCAAGCCTTCGAGCCCCAAGACCAGACCAGCAGCCAGACAGACAGACGTACACCCGCCGGCCTTCCTGCTGCTGTAATGAATGGAAATCTATTCTGCTTGATGAGATTATTCCTCCACCCTGCTATTCCGCTCCATATAAATCAGACACGACAGCTTCGGCAGCCCTCAGCAGACACGTTTACGAGTCACGACTTGCGGATGTGGAGTGAACCTTGGAGTGAGCATTAGTTCATTTCTTGCCTCGTCCCTCCCCCCTTTCCTTAGCCCCGAGCACTTGTAGTTCTTCTTTTCTCCTCCCTCTCCCTCCTTTCGAACATCCTAACCTATGAAACCGCCCTATCCCCCTCCCTTCATGCCGCTTCGAAGTAAGAGCAACCGCAAAATCAGCCCTCACTTCGGGACCCAAACACACACATTTAACAAGGCTTTCGCAGGAGTTGTGGGCATTTCCAGGGGTACTTTTATGGCCCTACTGGTAGTTTGACCCTTCTTCTGTACCATGAGTCTATAAAAAGCCATTAGAACCAGATTAATCCTTTCTTTTCGGCCTTTGGAAAGAGTTGATGTGTCAGGTGGCAGCGTTTGATAATACTAACCTCAGTCTTCCCGCCCCACCACAATAATTATTATCCCCGGTCCCCACACATGGAGTACCCGCTGCCTCCCCTGCCCGCGCCGAGACGTGCACGGAGGGGAAGAGAAGGGATGGACGAATCAATGAATAATATCCGAGCGCTATAGTAGGCAGCAAGGACCGAGAAGTACTGGATCAGAAATTCGAAACTGTGATGGGACAAGTTACACGAAGAAAATGAAGGTTATGTTAGTTAGGTAGTAACGTGATACTGACGGGAGTAGGGAAGGAGTGGGTGGGAAGTAGGGCAAGGAAGGAAAAGTTTGATAGTACGTGGAAATGAAAGGGAGTTATAGGAAGGAGTGAAAGGGGAGTAAAGATATAAATAGTTCAGGACGTAATAGTGAAGGAAGTTGGGAGAGAGTAGGAAATAAAGAAATTAAGGAAAAGTTTGATACGCACGTGATAGTGAAAGGGAGTTGGGAAGGAGTGAAAGGGAAGGCAGGAATAGTCAAAAGAGCAAGGTACGTGTTACTGAAGGGAGTTGAAAAGAAGTGAATAAGGGAACCCAGGAATAGTTAAAACAGCAAGGTACGTGTTACTGAAGGGAGTTGAAAAGGAGTGAATAAGGGAACCCAGGAATAGTTAAAACAGCAAGGTACGTGTTACTGAAGGGAGTTGAAAAGGAGTGAGCAGGGCGTATAATAATGAATGGAAAAGCGAAAGAGTGAGTAATACAGAAAGAAGTACACTATAGGGCTATGGAGGATTACTTGTGCACTGGGGCTCAAGGCAAATGGTTAAGGTCAGTTATTAAGAGCACATTACTAGAGGACATAAATGATTGAATGAACTGAGTGATTAATGAAGAAAGAAAAAAAGAAAGAAAGAGAGAAAGAAAGAAAGAAAGGAAGGAAGGAAGGAATGCTGGGCTCCTCTGTATCTTTTCTACTTCTGATTCTTTTGTCTTTGAGGTCCCTGCTTACCTACTCTAAAATAAAAATAAAATAAAACAGCAGGTAAAAATGAGGACAGTTATCTCGTCGTGCTATTCCTCCTCCTGCGTTCATGGCTACCGTAACGACGTAATAATATAAAGACAAAGTAGGCTAAGGTAGGGGAGCACTCACTTCCCATGTACCGTTGTTCCTCATGGTTATTATAGTTCAGCGTTCACCGACGACCTAACGACGTAATGGCCCTGTAAACAGTCACTTGCTTTCAGGATCGATCACGTGACCATTAAGGCAAGACTTTTTTTCGTATTCCTCTCTCTCTCTCTCTCTCTCTCTCTCTCTCTCTCTCTCTCTCTCAACACGTCAGCTATAATAATTTTCCTCTAAACTATTCCTTCTCTCGTCTATGTATATTTTGCTTCCTTCCATGAGTGTTTTATGGGGAGGAGAGGGAAGGGGTGAGGGAGAGAGAGTGAGGAAGGGGGATGCAGATGGTAAGAGAGAGCGAGAGTGATAAATATACTTGTGAAAGGAAGAAGATGGAGTGTGAGGGTGTGTGAGGGCGGAAGATGCAGTTAGTGAGGGAGAGATTGGGTGAGGAAGGAGGATGCAGATGGTACTGAGAGAGAGGGAGAGTGATGAAGGTGGAAGGTGAAAGGATGGAGGAAGTGGAGTGTGAGGGAAGATGCAGTTAGTGAGAGAAGGAGGAAGGTGTGCAGATAGTGAGGAGAGGGAAGGGGTGAGGGAGAGATAGTGAGGAAGGGGGATGCAGATGGTAAGAGAGAGCGAGAGTGATAAATATACTTGTGAAAGGAAGAAGATGGAGTGTGAGGGTGTGTGAGGGAGGAAGATGCAGTTAGTGAGAGGAGAAGGGTGTGAAGAAAGTGAGGAGAGGGAATGGGTGAGGGAGAGATTGTGAGGGGAAGGAGGATGGAGATGGTAAGAGAGAGGGAGAGGGATGCATGTACTGGTAGTGAAAGGAAGGAGATGGAGTGTGAGGGTGTGCGAGGGAGGAGGATGCAGTTAGTGAGGAGGAGGAGGAGGAGGAGGAGGAGGAGGGGGGGGAGGGTCTGAGGAAGGCTGAAGAAGCACGAACGATAAACATCCACTTGGTGTTCATGCGTTCTTTCTTTTCCTCCCTCTTTCCCTCCCTCCCTTCACCCACTTACCTACCTGCCTCGTTACCCGCCTGACCTCCACCTGTCGCCACACTGACCTCCACCCTCGGGCACGTCTTCACCACCACCTCCTCCATTTCCTTAGTGATCTTCGAGGCGGACAAGTCACTCAGTAATTTGTTTCTCTCTCTCTCTCTCTCTCTCTCTCTCTCTCACCAAGCAACAGCGTCAAAAAGGTGGGAGGGCAAAGGTCACGGCAGAGAACCTTGGGATTATTCCAGCGTCAGATCCGTGGGCAACAGGACGACAGGGTCCACAAGGATGCAAGGAGACCACAAGAAGCCAGTCGGTCTACACATGGCCGCCCCTTAGAACCAGTTATTCACCATCTCCCCTCACCATCCATTAATCACAATCTGCCCTTTAATTCTAAGCTGGGTTGATAATGGTTCGTTCATTTCTTTGTTTTCTATGCGTTAATGAGGTGTGCACTGAACAAAGGGTGAGAATACCTGCCCATGACAGAATGACAGGTCTCTGTGCGGAATCATTACGGAAAGAACTGATTAGCCTAACGTTGGCGAAAGATTCACTGAAAAGCCACCAAGAGGCATGGCGTCACATAATTAGCAAGAAGGGTCAGAGTGCCACAACCTGCGAGTGCTACGTCATCAATAAGTGGCTTGGCTGAAGACTCGGATCATAGTGCTAAATCATACGCTTGAAACTTTAGTAGGTCAAATTATATGAATACAGGGAATGCTGGTGTTACAATTAATGATAATGAAGGGATCGGGGAATGGAAGGAGGTAAAGAAAGGAAAAGTAAAAGGTTACATGACCACGCAAAACGTAGCTGAGTCGAGGGCTGGAGGTCAAGGCTGAGAGAATGGATGTTGTGTTAATATCGGTATGTGATTTGAATGAAAAGTATTGAAGGATTGTGAAAGTAAGTAAAGGAAAAAGTAACATACATGAGCAAGACAATGGGATAGGTCTAACGCCGCCAACGAGTGAGCCAAGTATAGCACACGTGAGCAAGGACCTGGCGGAGTGACGGGCAACGGCGCAGGTGAAGGCCTTTACCTGCACGGATGTAGGCTTGGGGTCGCCGAGGGGAATTCCCGGGCAATCCAGGTGAAACCATTTTCCGTACTGAATCGTTACCTGTCTGACGAGATTTCTTGCCTCTCTCCCTCCCTTCACTTCCCGCCCACGTTCCTTGTCCCTCCTTGCATCACCCGCCCACGCTCCCCCATCCGGTGAGTTCCTAGAATAACACGCAGCTGAACTCAGGGTCAATATCCCCCCAGGGCCTGAGGGAGGGCATGGGCAGCGCCGTCCCCACACACACACACACACACACACACACACGTGACGAAGGCGCCCACTAAGCAAGTGTCAACAGAGAGGTTACGGCCCGGACCACGTGGCCTTGTTTACCTTCACTCTCATTCCCGGCTTTCACTCGACACTTATTTGTAAAGGTTTGTCGCATCCTTTTTTTCCTGACCCCCTGATGACACGCGTCCATACGGTAACGATCTGTTTTGGATATTTTTTCATGTGGACGTTTTTCCCACTCCGAGGCAGAACTATATATTAGCGAGAGGTTAGACTTGTTGGTGCTGCTGTTGTATGCTTGCAGATACTTTATGAAGGGATCAGAATAAAGCATAAATAAATAAAAACTAAAAAAAATATCAATGAATCTCGAAAACGGGAGGCCAAAAACATCTACGATTGTATTTGATTCGAACAGACTATAATAACAATTTCGAACACATAACATTGCAGGGTGGAGAGCTCTATTGTTTTCCCCTGTGAGCTGCGCAATAAACATTACTCTTCAGCAGTAATAAAAGAGTACGCCAAAAGATTCATGTTGCTTCATGTTATATTGCACAGCTTCTGCACCTTCGCGGACGTCTGCCTCTCCCGCCCCGCAGTGTTTCTTTCTCTTTCCAAAGAAGTAACTCGAACTTTTAGTGGAGAGAGGAAGATGCTTTTCATATTCATTGTTGCAGAAACGGATCCTCTATGCTGGTAAAAGTAACCCTTGTCGTAGAGCTTTTCATTCAGAAAGTAAAAAGAAAAAAGAAAAAGAAAAGAAAAGAGCAATTCCAAGAGAAACAAATATATATATCGCTATCACCTGCCATCGCTATCGCTAGCTACAATGAAATGCTGAAATAAATAAATAAATAAATATGATTTTTTCTGAATTTCTGAGTGAAGAACAAGACCCAAGAAGAGATGAGGTGCAGTTCTTTGTCGTTTCTTCAGCTACTTCAATATTACAGCTCAAACTCACACTTGCTTTCGCACCACCTCCAACAGTCCTTTCAGTGTGTGTTTGTATTTGAGTGTGTGTGTGTGTGTGTGTGTGTGTCAGTGCTAAACATGCAGTAAGTCCACGCCACGGGCTCCACACGTTCATGTCAGAGTATTCTTAGGGCCTGCCTTTGCCTGGCCGCTGGCCGCCTGGTGCATTAGTGCCTCGCAAGCTTATTAGTGTAGGGCCGCGCCGCCTGCCTTCCCACACGTGTTTATGGAGCCGCTTTACTGCCGCCAGACACACCACCGTCAGCGCCGCCCCATCAGCCGCTGGCCCACGTCATGTCAACGAGGAGTTTGGGATTCCAAGTGGTCAGCGCTGCGTCAGCCCGCGAGGTCAGCTATGGCACGGGAGCGCGGAATGCTGAGTAGGAAGAGCAAGTATGCCAGTCATGCCACCTGCAGCGTCCCTAAGAACCCGCTCTCGGGTCCACACCCCTACTAATGGCCGACATAAAACACGGCAAATTTATACATGATAATGAAAGGCGTGTGGACGATTTTCCTCGGTCTTTACTTTTTTTTCTTCTTTTTTTTTCTTAGCAGCTTGAGAAGTTGAGGGTGGCGGCAGCGGCGGCGGTGGTGGTGGTGATGGTGGTGCAGCGAGAGTCCACAAAGACCCATTACTCATACGCCTTGACGTTTGCACCAGAATTCGCCACAATGGCTCGTCCGAGGCCAAAAGAGCCGACACGATGGTCGCGGGGACGGCGCGACCCGCCGGCAGCACGACCAAAACACTGGGCGATATAAATCGTCAGCCAACACAGAAATAACACACCGCGTAGCGTGCACCAGTAATAAATGATGCACCCTGCAGGAAGGGGAGTGGCGGACAGCTGGGCTCTGCCACACTTCACCGCAGTCACTTTACCGTCAAAACGACAAAGATGGAACGAATAAAAAAACCTGAGTCATGACCAACAACACGCCTCCCCTACGTGTGGCCGCGACCAAAGCCAGACCCCGAAAATGATCATGACAGCGCGATACAATCAGCGTGGAGCCTTCGTGGCCTGCGAGGACTACACGCCGACACGAGGTGACGCTTTGACGCTGGGACGTACTCTGGGGCGCTCCGAGGACAGGCTAGCCACGTCTTGCCTGGCGAGTGTCCTCACAAAACGCCCCTCATGCACCCAGCAGGCTGTCCCAATAACATGGCATTAACACACTAACACAAATGTTAACACTACACACTCATACATAATGACAATAGCATCAAGGTTACTGGAAAGTCAATGATTGAAGCAGCGCCTGCCAGCCGCGGCGCCCGTTACTTGACTGACGCAACACAGCCGCTTCCCCCGCCGGGCCTCGCGGCCGCCGCAGTGGCCGCCGGGGAATTAAGAGCTGCCACCAGACTTGTTTTTACTTTTCGCTGACTCATCCGCAGCCTCCAGAGGTGCAGGTGAAGCCTGGGATAGTTTCGTCTCTAGCCTCTGCAAAAGACGTTTGCCTTCAACTGGGCTTGCCAGAATAAAGCAGCTCACAATGCATGATGTTGGGCCACTCTCAGCAGGGGCGGACTTGCCAGACCATCGCAGAGCTGTAAATATTAAGGTACGTTGCCATCATTGCCACTAGTGAGCCTTGGGCTTTGTTTATACCAGTGACGCGCAACTGCCCTGCTGCCCGTCTTCCCCCGCCGCCTCATCACCGCTCACTCGCAGGATGTGGCGCAAGTTTTCAGAATGTTAGTTATCGGGAAGAATGCATTATTTTTCAATATATATATATATATATATATCTATATATATATATATATATATATATATATATATATATATATATATATATATATATGGTTATTGCGCTAACTCTGGGCACAGTCTGGCACGGCAGCTGCATCCACCCTGCCCCGCCTCCTGGGGCCCACACAGCCACCCGCTTCTAGGAAGTAACACTCGCTGACCTCCTCGCCCCAGCGCTGCTCGTGAAGGCAGTGATGAGGATCCCTTATCTCCCCTCACCGATCTTCACAGTCTCAGCCTCGCCCGCGCAACACCACAGTATCCCGTCATCTTTTTTTTTTTTTTTTTTACGTGCCAGCCTATCGCGCCGGTAGGCTTTCTTGAGGGGCCTGGATGGTTGTCGGCCCCAGCCCGTCACGGCGCAGGCAATTTACTTGGACGACTTGGCTGGTCTTCAGGACAGCATGTGGGTAGTCTTAAGCCACTCGGCGGTGACTGAAAAATACCAGGTTGTAGCAGTGGATTCGAACCCGCGTCGTCCATCACGCGGTGAATGCGGGGCCCGCACTCTAACCACTCAGCCACCGCCTACCCACACACTACCCCACCCGCACACCACTGAAGTGATGTGCCGCTGCTTCATACCCTCGCACAATATCAAGCTCCAAAGCCACCTGCTCGTTGCTGCAGGTGCACGCCCCGCTGCGCCCCTCACGACCCTCCCGACCCATGCGCGGGACACCCTGCTTCTCAGAACCCGCTCGCCCCATTCACTGAACTATAGATTTCTGTAGCAGGAGCAGCGACGAGTTCCGATCTGGAGTCACAGGGACGCAAAGGTCTCCCGCCACCGGGTCTGACGGGAAGCGGAGCTCACCTGTGTCCCTCGTCAATCTCCAACACCCAACGGGCCTAACCAACACCAAGTGCGCCATGTTTACATCCGAATGACGTCATGACCTGGATGCGCGCGGCATAATTGTGATCCCTTCTCGCACCTGTCGAGGGGAGACAAGGCAAAAAAGCGCGTTCTGTAAAGACGGGGCGCGGGGAAGCGGGGCGTGAGGGCGGGGACAGGTGTGAGGCGGGGCGGAGGGTAGGGGGGCCACGGGGCGAATCTTGAATGGTGGGACCTTGGTGCTGGCGACGACGGTGAGGGTGGTGGTGGTGGTTGTGGTGGTGAACACGATCATCATGACGGCAGAATGTAAACAACAATGGCGGTAATAGCGGTGGTGGTGGTGGAGGTAATAATAAAAATATTTACTATTTATCTTTTTAATATTGGATAACATTATTATTATTATTACTATTAATATCAATATTATTATGATTATTTCAAACAGAAGGCTACTGTTATAAAATAATAATAATAATAATAATAATAATAATAATAATAATAATAATGTCTAGTAGTAGTAGTACCGTAGTAGTAGTAGTAGTAGTAGTAGTAGTAGTTGTAGTGGTGGTAGTAGAAGGAAGGCCTCACATTCAAGGAATCGAGCTCCACGACAACTTTCACCTGGTCGTCATTTGAATTCTCGGCAGCAGAGCTCACACCAACGGGCAGTACACTCGATTCCTCGCCTTCACTGGAAATATGTAGGTAGGAGAAAAAAAGGAGGACAAAAACATGGAGTAAGACGTATAATATTTCGAAGCATAATCACTTTCGCCCGGCCACCTCCCCAGCGTGGCCGCCAACAGGTAAGGGACGAGGGACTCCCACCACTGCTGTGCCCACAACGTGCCCGGTGCACACCACGGCCGTCCCTTCTCCGCCGCCGCCATCCCTCCAATAAGAAATTACGATTTACAGTTAGAACCTTTTTTTCCTGGTGGAGAGAAGGGACGGGAATAGAGGAGAGGGAAGGAGGAAGTGGGGCGGAGCGTGCAGTAAGGCCGGGATAAATTATAAGCCGCGGGTTCCTCACTTCTAAAATTTCCCACGAAACCAATCATGTCTCAGCGTATTTTCCCAGCCTAGGCGGCGGGCACGGTGTTTGCCAGGGCAGCGACCACCCACCAGCCCTCCATGCCAAGCAGAGTTCTTCCAAGCATCGAGATGGGAGAAGAATCGTTGCGCGAGGCTCATTTAAACTCCCGACAACCCCCCAGCCTCCCCCACTCTCCGTCCCCCCGCAGAACCTCTGTAACGGCCACCAACTCCTGCCTTTTGTGTGTCCTGGCCGCCGAGAAGTTGCCAACGGCCCCAATAGAGGACCCTTCTTGCCCCCGGCGAGGCCTCCTGTGTTGGTCTGCGGCGGGTGCTGCTCGAGGCCCGGCGGGGGCGTGGCTCCTGCAGGTACTGTGAAGGCTAGCGAGGGTGTGGTGGCGGGCGTGTCAATTTGACGGCGAGTCGAGGCCAGCGGCGGCCTGCTGCAGAAGCGTGAAGCAGGGAAAACAGACCAGCACGCGTGTAGCCCCCCTCTCTCTCTCTCTCTCTCTCTCTCTCTCTCTCTCACACACACACACACACACACACACACCTATTTTCCTCTTTACGAGTACTACGCGAGACACCGACCAACGCCTCCTGACAGACAGCCCTCACTTCGAATTCTCCTCAGTGGCCGGGATGAAGCCCTGACGGCCGCCTGAGCGTCAACAAAAACAAGGCGATCACGGCCCCGCTACACAAAAGAGCCACAGACAGACTCAGACCGACCTTTAAACCTCCCAAGGGCCTGCCTCTCTGGGACAACCTGCCGGGGCGTGCGAGGAATGTGTGCCAAGTGTGTGTGTGTGTGTGTGTGTGTTCCCTCCCATGAAGCATTTGTGGCCCCGCAGGTGTTGCAGGGAAGGGAGAGGGTGGAGTCACACCACACACCCGCGTCCCTCCCTCGTAGGTGTGGGAATTTGTATATTTACCCTTCCCTCCCACCCTCCACTCTGTTCTCTAGCGTTCTCTTCTTTTACTGTTTATGTGACGCTGGGTACAAAGATGAATATAAACGACCAACACACAGTTTTATATGTAGCCTACATTAAATGTTATACTATTACAAATGTTTGTTTTCCTTTTATTCTATCACCACGATTTTCATTTGTGAATATTAATCATTGCTTGCGATTACTGTATTTATATGTTTGTTTCAGTCAATGGCTGCATGCTCTCGATAAACTATTAATCATTATTAAATATTCCTTTTCACACTGAGTGTTTGCTTTTCCATCCTTATGTTATGACATTAATCATATATAATTTCAAATAATATCATATATAAAATTTTGTCTACAATTTTTAAGGCCTTGTTAAGAGTTGGAGGCGAAGTGAAAGTGAGCTCATTTGTTTATTAAATACTACCATGTTCTAACGTATTTGTTTCTACAGAACTGAACCAACTTGTCTGTCCCGTATTTTATCTCATATAAGTATTTCAATTCGTATGATTTTATGATCTGTATGATTTTGTAAAGCATATCACTTATCGATTTGTTCAGTTTGGTTAAGTGCTCAGCGTTGCCGCCTCAGCATGTCGTCGGCCAGGGAGGGGTCACGCAGTGTGCCAGCCCCGGCGTGTTGTCGACAGCCTCGCCTCTACACGCATACAACAATGTGCCGGCGTCAGTTTCACAGGCCATACCTCGCTGCCAGCTTCACACGGTGCCGCCGCGGGTGCTGCTGCCACATTGCCTCATCACGTCTTACAGTTGCCACACGCACTGTTACGCTACAAAGCCCACGCTGACTCACCGCTTGCACCACCCCCTCGCGCCCCCCTTCCCCTCACACCTCCACCACCCCTGCCGCCACCCCCACCCTCACCACCCCTGCATACTGCTGAGTCGGGGTGTCGCGCCAAGCAACACAACGCCTTGCTCAAAAACACTCACTCACTTTCCATTATTTTGCCTCTTGTCGGTGGCGGTAACTAGAGTCGCGCTTGCTTGCTGCTGAACTTACTTGCATTACTTTTCTTCAGCTATCAGGTTGCATTTTAATAAAACATACATGCGTGCAGTTGTTAGTCTGGCTGGGAAGGGACACACACACACACACACACACACACACGGAGACATCGATGCACGCGCCCTGTCCACCTGCGGCAGTCATCACACACTTGCACATGGTGTGGTGTGGTTGCCCTAACTGCTGCTGCAACCACACTCAAAATGCCACACTAGCCACACCACAGGACGCCACACCATGCAAAAATACCAGTAACACCATCGTCCTCATCTGCCACACCACACATCACACATCATTTAACATCCACCTCCCCTAACCGTCCCCACCACACCACCCACCTCCCCCGTAGCCTCGCCACACCACTAGCATTCATCACCTGCGCCTAGCCATATCAGGTCTCCCTTACGGACTCGCCACAAACCACACGCCACAACACCCTCACGCCACGGCCTCCACCACACACCACTCGCCGCCATCCCCGCTACACGCACAACGCCAGAAACAAAAATAGTCAGAAGAGAGGAGACAATAGTCATAAGTAAGTCAATTCGATGCGATATATATATTACTGATTTGATTTCCCGTTTTGCTTGTTCTGGTCTTGCTTCTGGAAATACTAATACGACTTGTCATTACCGTTCACTCTCACTCGTAATTATATACCTGAAAACTACATTGTAAACCTTCGTAGCAATACTTCAGACGATGAACCTGACGAGGAACATGAAGCTGAACTCACTCAAATGAAGTAACGAATAATAAAACCAATAACAAAATAATAAAATAAAATAACTCAGCAGACGAAACAGACGAAGCATCGGGGGAAACTTACACAAGACAGAGGAAATACCAGACGTGGAAAAATCGTCCTTATTAACCGGAGTGACCCGGCTTGACCAGGTGCCTCTGTCAGGTGGGGGGAGGGGTGGAGGCAAGGATGGGTGGGAGAGTAGCCGTGGTAGGGGACGGAGGGGGCGTAGGGTTGGACTGGACGGGCTGGCTAACGGGGACAACAAATGGGCTCAGCGGGCAATCGGGTGTAAGTGGCATTATCTCATGACTTTTCAGTTTACAGTTTTATTTTTTTCCGCCTTTCAAAGATTATCTAATTATCCGGTATTCAGCACCAAGAGCGGGAGATAGGGGGAAAGAGGGGTGGGAGGCGTGCGTGGGGGACCTTCGGGAAATCACCTTTATTCTCGTCCACAGTTAATCATGGGTTCACACAGACTCCCATATCTCTCACCCCTACCATAGCCTTCATTGCAACGAACACTACTTGACTAACGCCTTCCACCGCCACTACCATGCGGCCAAAGTCTATGCATCACAATATTGCATCATCTAAACCTTATCTAATGTTACCTCCACTTCTAAGGTTCTAACACACCACGTCGCTGCCGCTCTGGGACTCCACCACCGTCACCACTTCCTTCCCTCCTGCGATTTTCTCTCACACAAACAATGAAATATTCACTTTTACAATGGCTGCTTCTATTTTGCCTCCTAACAATGTACAAGCAGCAATATTAACAGTCACTCTCCTCCGTCGCCTTCACCGCACACCCACCAACACGTTGCATCCACCACCACAATCCTTGACAAGCAGGTATTTCAGCACCTCATCGGCCACCACCCTCACTACCGCCGCCTCTGTACCATCCTGCATCCTAATCCTGCACTCTGACTCAGCGAAACCTCCTTACACTACTTCCCTCCGTCTTCCCCACCGCCACTAGGGCCTTCCTACCGACAGCCACGCCACCAAAACAGCAGCCCAATCACCCTCCCATCACCTGTTCACTCGCACTTATCAAACGGCCGATCGCTCGCTGGCCGGGGGACGCGAGGGAAGAAAGGGACGGGTTGATGTAAGGAGGGTCGGCAGGGGGCTCGCCGGAAAGGGAGAGGGTGAAGGGGAAGAGGGAGGAAGATTAAGTAAATGTAAGTCAGAACGAATCATACCCTACGAGAACCATTTCCTGCATCGACGCCCGACACTACAAAGCGCGGGGCCCATCTCAGTAGCCCAAGATAAACACCAACACAGCCCGTTATCTCCATTTATCTCGGATTCGGCGAAACGCAAACCTTTCCGCCCCTGCACGCCACCTCCCGCCGCAGTGTTTAAGAGGCAAAAGATGGACAAATAACACGAGAGCAAATCAGCGTGAAAACAGATGAAACGGTGCTGAATCATAACATCATGAATATTGCATCAGGGAGACGCTCTCAAAGGGACCGAGGGACGCCGAGGGGAGGTAGGCGGGGTAGTGAGGGCGGGTAGAGGGGAGGAAGGAGGAGGGGAGAATTTGCGTTAATATGTAATAGAATTTTTCCAGCAGAGACACCTGAAGCAAGGACTGGAGAGCGGCTAATATTTGCTGGAAAGCCGGATGTGAGGCGGCCGCTTTAAGGGAAAACATTACATAGATATTATGATTTATTTAACTGAACTAATCTACAATAAAATTAATAAATATATGAATGGACAAATGAATGAATTATGAAATATGCAAATAATAGATAATAAGGTTAAAAATATACCATACAAAAACTAAAAAACTAATATAAGCAGTAAAGGTCCCCGCTAAAACCCGCCTCCATCCTCAGTAACAACAGGCCGTGACCGCCAGTGTTGTCATAATGTGGTTTAAATTCCCTGCCAATAAAAACTCTCGCTTTACACGAACTAAAAGAAGAAAAAAACTAATAATGTAGCCTGTTTAGTCCTCCCTCCCTCCCGGGCCGACCTCATCCCTTACCTACATTATACCGCTACGATGACTCAGCCCCAGACAATGACAGCATGGTAATGAGGGAGGGCGAGCACCCGCGGCGGAGAGGCAGCAAGATCACAGAGGCTTCCATCGGCCACCCCGCCCCCGGAGCCTCGGGCGGCCAACTAGGAACAAGGACCTGCTCGCCGCTCCCAAGTCCAGGGCCCATCACCTCCACACACGCGGCACCACCACCTTCACCACCACCACTTGCATCACCGCCCAGCGCCATCACACACCACCACAACAGTTACCATTGCCGCCCTCCACCAACCACCACACACCACCATCCCTCGTTATGGCCTCCCAGCACCTTGCACCTCCCCGCCGCTGCAATCACCACGGCCAAGCCAAACAAAACACACACACCCTCGTCTCACTCTCAAGCTGAATATTTCCCCATGACTCAGGAAAACTCGCCGCCGTGCTCGCCGTAATCGCAACACGTGCCGACCAGCAGGTAACACTCGCGCCAGACAAGGCGGCGTCGCGGTTAATCCAGAGTAAATTTAACGTCTGTAGCCCGCGGTGTTTATTCTTCAAGATAGCAGGAGCGGCGTTAATCAGCACTGAGATATTGGCTAGCGGGCAACACGGACTGCTTTTTTACCGAGCGGGCGATCGTTCACCGCCGCTCTGTCCGCCCCATTGCCTGTGATTATATATTTAAATAACATAAAAAAGAGTGAGAGGGCGGGAAATGAGAATGACAGCGACGTGAGCGGCAGGCGCGGGTGGCGGCGGCGGCGGTGGTGGTGGTAGCGGCGGCGGCGGAAGGAGAGTCTACCGTGCGTAAAAGCTATTTCTAAATCTGGGTTACGCACTTTACAGAGCAACGTTTCGGGGCGCGTTGATTTAACTACAAAGAACATGGAACACGGAATGAAATTTCTATAACGTCACAAGGCCAGAGCGGCGTCCTGCGGGACCAGTGTAAACAAAGGCGAGGGGGGGAGGGGCGGCTGCTCACCTGCCCCGCCACGCTCCCTTGCTCACTCGCCCACAATAAATAAACTGGTTACATTAGCTTGCAGGCCGCAGCGTTGCCAGTTCTCTCAGTCTCTCCTTCCCTCTCATGCACCTTCGAGGTCTGAGCCAAGTCAAGGAGTCCCACACGGCACAGAACCTTGAACGGCGGTGGAGGGGCGGCGGCTGGCGGCGAGCTGCACGGCGAGAGCTCTGGCCATGGGGTGGGGAAGCACCACTACAGTTACCTCATCACTATACTCGCCTGGCGTGTGTGTGTGTGTGTGTTTGAGTCGGCTAGTAAGTTACATAAACAGGCTCTTTTTAAAACGGTTATGATAATGCTTCGTTGAGATGTCCACCAAATTGCACTTTGTATTAGTAGCAGCAATACTCTCTCTCTCTCTCTCTCTCTCTCTCTCTCTCATAGCTACTGTTTTACCTTACTCTACTTTTTACTTGATCTCTTCGGTTCACCTTTCCCCATCACGTGTTGTGCCTCCTCCATCCAGATGTATCTCTCTCCCTCACTTCTATCTCTCCGCCACCCCCGCCACTTCCACTGACCGGTGAGTAAATGTTTACACATGAGCAGACTCTATGAATGGATGGAGCAGTGATTAAACGCTGTCCCTTGAACCCTGCGATTATTATCATCACCATAATTACTATCACTTATTACTATTATTTCTACGTCTGCTGGGGTCTCTTCCACATTCGCAATGGCCTAGGAAATAGATTCAAGGCTTACTCGCAGGTACCTACTACTATTACCCGTACAAAGCCGCCAGCACGCCCGCAAGCCTGCCCCTACAAAGCTGCCGCTGAGGATCCCATAAGGCAGCGCGGCCCTCCTCCAGACACAGACCATCACTCTGACAATTCCGATCGGCGGCGGAAAGAATGAAGTTGTTTGCATAATGTCGTCCAATAAAGGCGTCCTCGGAGGGGGTGTAGGGCGAGATTGTGGCCTAAATCTTCCGTTCGGAGCGGGGCCAGAGCGGGCGTCGAGCTGGAGGAGGTGGGGGCGGCGCGGCGCTGGCGTTTGGGAGTCAGGATCGGGTGCGGTGCGGTTTCAGCGGTAAGAATCCCTGTGGTCGGTTCTTGCCGGTGCTTGCGTTTGCGGTCTGAAGTGGTGCCTCGCCGCTGTAGTGGTGACGTGCGGCGTTGCAATTTTCATGAGGGATCCTGCAGTGCGGTGAGGCGCGGCGTGGTGATGGCGACTCCCACTGGGTGAACACTGGTGGCAGTGATGATAATGATGATGATGATGGTTGTGGTGGTGAAAGTAATAATGATAATGATGGCATTAGGTTATACAAATAATAATAATGATAATAATAATAATAATAATAATGCACTATTTTTTTTTTTAAATTGCCAGTATGATGACAGTGACAAGCGTCCCACCCCCACAAAGTAATAGGACGCTCAACACACTCAGGGATCCCACACATCACGCTACGAGGCGGGCGAAAATAAAATCCGTATGATATTACGCGGAGAATAGGTCTGGCGCCACGGCCCCATCCAGCCGCCTTGCACACCCACTGCTGTCTGAAGAGCGCCGCTCCGCCTCCGTCCCGCCGCCGCACACGCTCACTTGTTCCTCGAAAACCTTTATCTTTTAAGTGCTTGTGACTTAATATACGTTCAATTAACCATTTATAAAGCATCAGGGTGCATGAGGGTGTTCCTAGAAAGCGTTTTATTTATTTTTTCTTTAAGTGCTTAGGGTTTTCTTTACATCCAATTAACTACTATAAAGCAACGGGATCTCTCGGGGGACATGGGGTGAGGACGTTAGTGGGCCGCCCTGCCTCTCGTAGACTCCTTACTTCCGTGTGCAATCGTGAAGCATACCAGCAGGGGTGGGGCGAGGGCTGTTACGGTTGTGGGTCGTAGTGGTATTTACGGTGGAGGGGAAAGATGTGGTGCGGTGCGGTGTATTGCAATAAGGTGCCATGAAGAGCACTCCAATAATGTGGAGGAGGCACTGCAAGGAGACGGGGACGTGGCGGAAGGTAGGGAGGCTTGTTGATGGTTCAGGGCAAGTGAAAAGAGGTTGAAAGGCTTGAGGAGGGAGGGTGTGGTGGGTATGGTGGATAAGCAGAGGATGTGGTGGTGGAAAGTGTGTGTGTGTGTGTGTGTGTGTGTGTGTGTGAGAGAGAGAGAGAGAGAGAGAGAGAGAGAGAGAGAGAGAGAGAGAGAGAGAGACCGGAGCCTGCTCACACACACACACTATACATGTGCAAGCGGCTCATACACACAACTGTGGACAAGGGCGTGGCGTGTCTCCAGGGATGCACTGACCAAAGACTAATTTATTGATTGCCAAGAACTGCTCCCGTGCCGCAAAAACCTGCCCCAAGTCCTGAATCCAATGTACGTTAATGAGAATTTACTCTGTGCTGATTTTTTTTTTTTTTTTTTTTTTTAAGGTACAAGCTCGGCGTGCTATTTCCCTCTCTTCCCTCTTTAGTCACGCGCTGAAAATCACTACCGTGTTACTATTTTTCTCTCTGACCTGTGAATGAAAAGCGGCAGCCCTCGCCCAAGATACGTCCTTTCCTCGAGTTTTCCTATTTTGAGTTTTCTTTTTCCCCTTTCTTGCTCCGTGTTTCCGGCGCTACGTCCCGCCAGTCAGCTTCCAATCGCTGCCTCAAATCACACTAATTTAAGGCCTCGGTACGGTGAGCTTTGCACCGCCATGCAAAAGCTTACATTACCGAGCGACTCTCATTATTTACCTCGGGTGAAGAAATTGGAGTTTGCTGAAAGAACGGTGCCTTGTTGGGGCGGGCAGGGAGCGGCGCCTCTCAATAAACCCCTTCATCTCATCATATTAACTTAACAGAGCGGAAAATATTTGCCCTTCCACAATAATTTGAAACACGGCATTATAGAGCGTCCTCTCTTCTTCATTTTTATTACTCCCTCCAGTGCGTATCGAACCCCGTTATTGCGTCATCCAAGCTCATATTGCAATCTCGACTCCTGGTTTCCCGCGCCGCCCCGCCCTGTTTCTTTCTGTTTGGGACAAGACTACGGCCTGGCGGGGGGCGGCGCCTGATACTTTATGGGTTCTGAGCGATGTTGGGACTCGCGCCTCAATTTATAAAATCGTCCAATGTCGGATGAGCGAGTGAAGTGAAAGAGGCGAAGGTTTGTACGCGGTGTTTTAGTGATGCAGGACGATGTAAATCGATGTTATTATTTACAGCGAGGAACAGCGCCTGTCGGAAATCCATAGCAGCCTCGCCGCCGCCCTGGCTAATGTCTCCGCCCAAGTGCCAATTGAGACATGACCAGGCACCCTTCCCCCTCCTCCTCCTACTCCTCTTGCTCTGTACGTCCTCACTCTCCCTTCCCCAGACCCTGACGCTCCAATAACCCTGTGTTTTGTAGTCTCCGTCTTCAATAAACGAAGGAAGTCTTGCGTATCTCACGTTCAGCGAGAGAGAGAGAGAGAGAGAGAGAGAGAGAGAGAGAGAGATACAAAGAAGTAATATCAGGTTTAGTAATGGATGAAGGCTTTCTTACTAGTATGACAGTACGGTGCACGCTGCCTTCAAGCTCCAGGTAACGTTTTCTTAACTCAGATAACGGCACCCTTTCCTTGAGTGGCCCCTCATGTGCACCAGGAAAAAGTTTCTACCTTCACCCCGGGATGACCGCGGAAGGCGGCGGTGCGACGGGAACATAAGGCCGACCCAAGGCGTGGATGATCTACATGGCAGCGAGTCAGGGCCACCTTCCCTGCCTCCACAAGCACTATACTCTTTGTTCTTTTGACCCCCGTCCGCTTATGGCTCCCACAAGCGACCGACCGTCTCCATTCCCGCTTCACCGCTGATTGTCGTATTTTTAAGTGCCGCTTTTAACGAGCCTTTTGCTGCAATGACTACCAACCACTTGCCAGCACTCCCTCCCTCCACATGCATCCGTAACTTCATCTGTCAGACGAGCAAGACATATTAGTGTTTACAAGGTCATTTACCCTCAACACAGTTGACATATCGTGCCTACTTTACGAGCCTCGAAACTTCTGACGCTGGAGTTACAAGTTTGACCCGTTTAATTTCCGTATCGCACCACTAACGAGAGAGGCTGGCGGCGGTAAACACGGGGTTGAGGTCCCGGCGAAATGGACACTATTTTTTAAAGTTTCCTGCATCCCCGTAAAAGGTCACGCTAGGAGGAAGGAGGGAGAGGAGGAGGAGGAACAGTGGTAGTGGGCGTTCACAGGACGTTCACCCCGCCTGCAGGACTCCTTGGCCCCAAAGGTGGTAGTTGAGACCCTTGTCCGCTGACCCATTGCCCAAACACACGACACACCGCCGCTGCCCGCCTCTCCATGCTGTCCACGGCCACCATCGCCGCCAGTACCACGGCAGACCCTCTTCCTTCTCTTCCCTAAGCTCTTGACGGCCAGTCCACGTAGCCGAGACGTGCCGCCTTGGGGCTTAACAGCGTCACTTATCGAAGCGACAGGCTGTACTCGTAAGGTTACCGCGATAGCAGAGTCGTGGCGATAACCACCTCGACACTACTCACAACTCATTCGCTAAGCCGACGCGACTTGCCCAGCTAAAAAAAAACACGCAAAAAAACTAAGAGAATAATGGTAAAAGAACACTTAGAGGTGAGTGAATATTCACTTCCTCATAGTGGACTGGAGGCTGCGTTTCTCGCTGGCTGGGCGCGTTCAAGGGTGGACGAATCTTGGAAAGTGACTGTTGGGGTGTGAAGTCAAGCCAAGTAGCCCCAGCCAGGTAGCTTCAGACAGGTGGGGTGAGTAGCGTGGCCACACACACACACACACACACACACACACACGATTCCCGCCAAGCTCGCAAACTCAAACTGCGTGAAGTGGCAGAGGAACACTTTCTCAAATTATCAACTTACCAGTGAGGAAAAACGGTCGAGTAGACAGTGTTGGCAGGAGGGGTCTGCCAACACTATGATCTGTTACTTCCCTCCGTCAACTCCTCCACGAGTTATAAAATTAATCCTTGAGAAAAATCCACGCCACCACGCTGATCCGCGCACTCACTTCCCACACAACGGTCCTCGCCTGACTGACCGACACTGATTCCCAACTCGATCACTGGTTTTTTCAGGGTACACGAAAGGCAAAAAGCACCAAGAGTTGGAGATAAATCCCGCACAACACTACCTCGCGCCAACGCTCAACGTGAACTAACCTCATCGGCCGCTAGTAGTTCGTGTCTACTACTTTCCGTGGTGCCACATTCCTCGTTTCCCGGCACACTTCTTCCTCGTTCTCGTCTCCCTCAGGTGACGAGAAATCTAATTAAACGTGAAGAGGGTTTTATATGGGTGACTGTAAATGCGTTGACTTGATAACTAATAGTAAAAAGAAGAGGGATAATCGTGCAAAACATCCGCCTCCGCCAACTCTTCCTGGTGCGAGCGGGGGACGGGGCGGCAGGCAGGGGAGGCGGGCGGCTGGGGGCTGCTGGGGTGACCGTCGCTCGCCCAGTCCTCTCCAAGCATCATCCTTATTAGTGGTCACACGAGGCGAGGCCGTGCAGGTGAGGGGTTCATTCTGCTAGGTAGGACACAGGTTAATACTGTTGACTTCAAGTGACCCCGGTGTACGAGCAGCGACAGGAGGAAGAGGGAGGAGGAGCGGCGCAAAATACGTTAAACAACAACTAAGCGAGTAACGCTCCGATCAGGCTGCAGATTTACCTGTGTAACACCCTCACTAGAGCCTTAGCCCTTTCTGAAATATTGTTAGGTAAAAGATTGCATTCTGGACTCTGTTAAGCCAGGAAGGGACAGGGCACGAGACCCTAGAATCGTGAGGGGACTGCAGGAAAATATGAGCGTGTGGCGAGACGTGGCAACTCGACAGGGTAGCCTCTGAGTCTGACTGTACCTGAGGAGGCCAGCCGTGTACCTCCCGCCACCACACCTCAGCCTGCAACACTACCGAGTCCACCTCACCCCCACCACACCACCACAGCCAAAAAACCTCACCTTGTTTTGCTATCATTCCACCTTAACCCCAACAAACCTTTATCTCGCATCACAACCTGATTATAAAGTCCACCTTACACTCCACCACAACTTGCACCCAAACTCCTCCACCTCATTCCCTCCACACCATGCTCCACACCATCACAAAGAAACGCCCACCGCACTTCCCACCACACAACCACCGCCCACCACCACGCCCACACTCTCCACCAGACCCACTACAGCACCTGCCTCAGAGCGCCTCGGCCTCCTGGCTAAGGTAATCAAATATTTCAATACATCAAGGGAGTTTATAACACTCAAAGGACTGGACAATTTCTCAACATGTAAACCTAAAATAAAATCTTATATATATATATATATATATATAAATATATATATATATATATATATATATATATATATATATATATATATATATATATATATATATATATATATATATATATATATATATATATATATATATATATATATATATATATATTGTAAACAAAGTACCAGATAATTGTTTACAAGAGACGCTGACAGACAATACATTCAGCTTCCATTGTGCAATGATGTACAGTCGGTACATTCATCGACTACTTTTGTCGTTGCCAATCTGTCATGTACCAGAGCGATAAATATTATGTGGCTGGGTCAAACAGCACATCGCGAAGAAATCACCGAGTCTTGCAATTCTACAAGAAATTAGTAACCTAACATCTGCGAAAGGCAGAAGTTTTTTGTGTGATTTTACATGACTGAGTAATCACCTCCCTCTCCAGCCCCACAACCTGCCTCAATCTGACTACAACTCGTGTCCTCAACCCCACAGGTCTTCCACGCGTTGATTATTTGACACCAGCTCTAGAAGACATTACCTCACGTAGTAACCCACACTCTTGCCTTCCACAGAACCGCGCACCCCTCCCTTTCTCCTTCACCCGTCTCTACACTCCTCCCTCCCACTCTCAAACCCCACAAACCTCCCTCCCACTAACCCCACTCTCTCACACTCCTCCTTTCCATTCCAGCAGCAAAGAGCGGATACGCAACAGTATTTCAGTTATGAGAGGAACGAAGAAATTGCTAAGTGACGAGGGATACTCTCACTGCATAATCATGGAGAGAGAGAGAGAGAGAGAGAGAGAGAGAGAGAGAGCAGCATTACTGTACATGAGTCACCCATAGCACCGTGTAGTATTCCCCACCTGGGTGTGCTTATTTTTCATGTTTCAGCAATCCGTTCCTTATCAAGAATCTCTCTCTCTCTCTCTCTCTCTTTTCCCTTGCCTCTGTGTGTATGTGTGTGTGTAATTCACCACGGCCTGATCACGAATTGGACTCGCTTGCGCCAGCAGGTACCCTCCCGACGAGATCAAGTGCTCATTATCGTCGATCTCTGGGTACTGCCAGGACCTCACACACCACACACCCCTTGCTCAAGGGGGGACAGTAGCCACTCCTAGTCAACCGAAAGAATCCGGCCTGAGCGGGGCTCGAACCGCCGCCTGTTTGGCCGTTAATCCTCGCAGCGCAGAGCTCTACCGATTGAGCCACCGGAGGGTGTGCGTGTGTTTGTGTGTGTGCGTGCGTGTGTAAATCCCTACCGTACCCATGCTCTCCCCTAGGACCCCTGCTACCCCAGGTACCCCCTTGGCAATCTCTCCTCTCTCCTGCCTCGCCCTAACATGTCTCCCTTCCTTGGCAGAGCCCCTCAGCCTGTCAAAACACAAATAAACATCATATATATACTAAGCCATAAGTACCTGAAAAAATAAGATTGCGCAAGGGCCTTTCAGCTCCATTAATGACACTGGCAACAAACTTGAGGGGGGAGAGAGAAGGGCGGGAGCAGGAGCAATGTCACCCCCGTGCATGTCGCCCACCAACACCACCCATCACAAGCCATGCATGATTAGCAGGCGGCAGGAACATAATCTCGGGGGTGTTTGCCGTCCACATGCAGCTGAACGGGTCCGCTCATGACGGGTTTAAGTTGTTGGTTTACAAAGGGTTCACGGATCAGTGTCCTGTGACGACTTAAACACGGCTTGGATCACGGGGCAGTATCGAGTTTCGTTTACAGTATCAGTGCAACGCTCTCCCCCTTCTTCAGCCTCCTCTTCTTTCTCCTCCTCCTCCTCCTCCTCCTCCTCCCCCTCCTCCTCTTCCTCCTCCTCCTTCTCCTCCTCCCCACTATAGATGAAGACTTTGCCAGGCAGTCCGGCCATGCAGTGTGGGACTCAGCGCCAGGAACTGAACTGTGCATGCATGTAAATGTATTAGTTCTCGAAAACAAATGATGGGTGGAGTTATCACACACACACACACACACACACACACACACACACACACACAGTGAGATGCAGAGCACTTAAGGCCCAGGATAAAGAGGCGCTCTTTTTCAGAAGGATAGATGACCACTTTTTATCTGCTAATTCCAGCTAGATATATATTTTGTACTACATTATATTAGTTTAGTAATAAGGTCGCTCACTTGTTGTTGTTATTTATGAGAATGTGTATATCAGTCACTGGGGAGTGTTTTTGTATCTATTCAGTACCCGTGTATAGAGGTGGGAGCTCCTGTCCGGCCTCCACAGCGAACAAAATGTTGGCGACGCTAGAGCAGATCATAGCGTGTGTAGGGCTGTTTTGGGACTGGTCTGGCTGGCCTCACAAGGCTGCCGGACGAAAGTCAGTCCGTGTCTGCTAAGCCGTCAAACACGACCTGACAGTTTGCACGTGTGTGGGAAGGATACGCCAAGGTGGCCTTGAGGAAGGGATCAAACCGTCACTGATTTTCCTCGTGTGGGCATCTTCCATCTGCAGCAGTGTTTAATGCGCCATAAAGTAACAGAAAATTATTCAGTGAGTGAGTGAGTGGAGGAACATAAACAAAAATGCCACAGAACATGCAACAGAGTATTTAAAAAGTGACAGAGCGTGCCATTAAGTGTCAGTGCCATAGATGGACGCAAACAAAAGGCCATAGAGCGATACATATACTGTCATAGTAACGTTTGTCATCAGTGAATGCTTATTGAATATTTGATGTGAACAATCCATTTAAGTGTTCTGTTACATGCGATTGATCATCGATCCTATGATATTGGGATAGGTGCAGCCCCTTCTACTCTATGGATCACCTGCCCTACATCAAGTGTCTGCACGCCACTGCAAACACACACACACACACACACACACACACACACACACCGGTAACTCAGTGGTAGAGCGCTGCGCTTCCTGGCTCCATGGCCTGGCAGGCGGAGGTTCGAGCCCTGCATGCTCCGCGGATTTTTCTAATGACAGAGAAGCGCTAACTGTCCCCCCTTGAGCAAGGGGGATAAAGTGTGTGAAGATCCCGGCAATACCCAGAGATCGATTATAAGGAGCTTGCTCGGGTCGGAAGGGTACTTATTGGCGATTGCGTGCCCAGCTCGTGATCAGGCCGTGAGTGGGTGAATTATACACACACACACACACACACTTCATGGTTTTGGGGAAGGGTATTAGGTACAAAGCTGAAGGAAATAATAGATACTCAAGTAGCTAAGGACAACATTCGAAACTCTGGAACAATCTTCCTTCATCTGTATTTCCTCCCGCCTACGACTTGAACTCTTTCAAGAGCAGGGTATCAGGACACCTCTCCTCCCGAAATTGACTTCTCTTTTTTGGACACCTCTTTGACCTCTATTCAGTAGCGGGCTTTTCTTTTTAATATTTTTCTTTACGCCCTTGAACTGTCTCCTTAGCTGTAAAAAAAAAAAATGTTATCAGGAATAATTCATGGTCGTATTATAACGTTTATTGAAGTATAAAAAACATCCTATACATTTCCATCTCTCTCTCTCTCTCTCTCTCTCTCTCTCTCTCTCTCTCTCTCTCTCTCTCTCTCTCTCTCTCTCTCTCTCTCTCTCTCTCTCTCTCTCTCTCTCTCTCTCTCTCTCTCTCTCTCTCTCTCTCTCTCTCTCTCTCTCTCTCTCTCTCTCTCTCTCTCTCTCTCTCTCTCATATTACTCAGCAAACATTTCTCAGCTTTAAATTCACATTTCATTAGTTTCCTCGTTTGTTCTTTTTTTTCAGTCTATCCACTTTTCTCTTTGTCCTCCATATCTTTATTCTCTTCACAACTCTTCCTTTCCTCCTCCTATTCCTATCCCCTCCTCTCCCCCACCTCTCTTCACATAAATTAATGTTACGGCAATATTAACTTACGAAGCCTCCGTCAAGTTCATCTCAACGCTGACTAAGTTTTAATTCCCGGCGCGGCGGCCCATCTTGAAGGGTGACGAGACACCCCCAGACTTTCCTTCCCCCCCCACCGTCCTCCCCGCCGACGCTGCTGCTGCTGCTGCTATCCTTGGGTGCCGGAGGTGGTTGTGGAGGAAACACAACCGGCGGGGACCCTTGTGTTGCTCTGTGTCTGAAGGTGGCGCAGAAGTATTATCACTATCTACCGACACATCTGTTTTCTTTGTTGCAGCATCCTTCCATCTGTTGCGTGGAGGTATTGGGTGGGAAGCGATCATTTACTTCATGTATTATTTTTAGCCCTTAAGCTACGTCCTCTTACCGAAGAAAACTATGAGCCTGTGAACTAATTAGATTTCTATTACATTGAATTTGTATCAAGTATATACATATATGTATATATATATATATATATATATATATATATATATATATATATATATATATATATATATATATATATACGTATATATATATATATATATATATATATATATATATATATATATATATATATATATATATATATATATATATATATATATATATATATATATATATATATATATATATATATATATATATATATATATATATATATATATATATATATATATAGTCTGGTGTGAGTTCTGGCTTGGTTCTTGGGTCATGAATATGTAAGTTCCTGTTAGGTAATAATAGTTTTTAACATCCTAAAGACTAAGTTCTTGGATGTCATATGTTCGTCTCTCAACGCTAGTAGTACGGAACATAACGTGGAGGTGTGTGTGTGTGTGTGTGTGTGTGTGTGTGTGTGTGTGTGTGTGTGTGTGTGTGTGTGTGTGTGTGTGTGTGTGTTGGGGGGGGAGGGGGGGGATCATCCACCCTGGTACGGAACATACGGTGGAGGGGGAGGGAGATCAACTTCCACTCATAGCTCTTTAAAACATGAGTCAAAAGCTACTTGTCTCCGGAAATCCTCAAATGACAGTCTACATTCTCTTGTCCACAAAACAGTTACTTCCTTTACTGCTATTTTGTTTTACAGTGTCCCTTCCAATGTTCTAAAGGAGCTTTCCCACCTTCACGAATTATATGCCGATGGGCTGCGAACTCGACATCGTGACGCATCGTGAGGTATCGTGATCAACATCGGCTTCATTCGTTGACAATTTTTTCGCGACTCGTGTTGGATCGTGGTGGTTCGCGATACTGGCGAAAAAAATAAAACATGTTTAAAATTTCTTCACGATGCGCTGCGATGTCAAATTTCGTAGGTCATCGTAGGTGCATCGTAGAAGATCTGAACGGTATCTTGGAGCATCGTGGAACATCGTAGCGGTTCGTCATTCATCTTGAACTTCGGCTTCATCCAAGAACCGTTAAGATTTGTTACGATGACCTACGATGCTGCTAAGATGTACTACGATAGTCAGGAATTGACCATGATGTTTGTAACGCATCGTGAGAAGTGTCCACGATGTGTAAAATAAAGTGCGTATATACGCAAGGCAGTCTCACGATCCGCTACGAGGTTGACCAAGATGAGTTACGAATAATCTACGAAGAGATACAATGCGATACGAATGACTTAAGAAGACATACGAATAACGTTACGATTTGGTACGAACGACACGATATTCCACGAAGACGTTTACGTCTGGCAGTCATGCCCAAGCTAGGTCGAGCTACTGCCGGGAGTTTGGGATATAAAAGGTCATGCACGGCTTGCGTGCACCATGGCTCCCAAGAAGTTAAAACCAGGGAAGAAAGTGACTCCACTTTCTTGGGATGGAGTGGGCTTGTTGTTAGCAAGCACCTAAATCTGAAATAAGTTTAGGAGTTATTAATTTCTGAATAAAATTATTCTGTATTCATCAAGGAAAAACATTTCTAAGAAGATAAGTTTAAACTTTATGTACGTATAAATCAACAAAAGAATACATATTATGGATATTTCATACAAGTTAAAAGAATAGGTTCAAAAGTATTGACACAGACATAGTAGAAATATTATTATTTCATTAAAAATTATCAATATACCTGCTTGCCATTATTCCATACCATTCTCAACCACCCGGCGTGCCCTTGATAGTCTGCAGTTGAATGTTCTTTCTTGATTGCTCATGTTTCTATGTGGAAATGGCTTCATCAACCAGGGTCTTAGTGGAAAGGCGTCATCTCCAACCAGAAAGTATGGAATGGGTGTGTTGTCGTTGGGTAGGGGTTCAGGTTGAGGCAGACCAACAAGATTATCCTCCAAAGTAGACCGTAGTGCTGTTGCTGAGAATATTCCGGCATCAGAGGAAGCTCCTGAGGTCCCAACATCCACATACGGAAACTTATAGTCAGCATCCACCAGGGCGAGAAGAACAATGGAGTGGAATCCTTTGTAATTGTAATACCCCGAGAACACCTTGACTATTCGGGATCGTTCGCACCGCTTTCGTGATGGTTCGTAGGTCTTCGTAGGAAATTCGTAGACATTCTTGGTAATTCGAAGGTGATCGTGATCAAATCGTATCTTATCGTAACCTGTCGGGATTCAAATCTGAGGATAATCGTAACATATCGTAGCGTTTGGTAGTGCTTCGTAGTGCTTCGTGTTTAACTCGTAGGTCTGTCGTAGTCACTTCGTAGCGGTTCATAGACGCAAGTTGTCAGATCACACATCGGGGGAATTCGGGACTACTTTTTTCACGATGTTTTACGATGTCAAGTTCGCAGCTCATCGGCATAGAATTCGTGAAGGTGGGAAAGCCCCTAAAGCCTCTGCCTCCTTCTCTCCTGCGGCTTCGTTATCCAATACTCGAAGTCCTTTCCTGTCTTTTGGGAATGCATCCAGTATCAGTAATCCATTTTATTTTCTAATAACAAACTAGAAGTTTCTACCGTATACTATGTTGATTTCAATTAGGAAAAAAAAACTTTCTATATTTTATCTTTGGGAGCATAATTTGACCGATATTCTTATGGTTTCATTATGTATTTTTATTTGATGTTGCTTTTTGCCCTTGAACTGCATCCTTTCATTGCAAAAATAAATAAATAAGTAAATAAAAGAGCGATCCCACCTCACATTTTGTATCCCACCTCTTTTAAATAGGACTGACGAGTGCAAACACACTCCAATAAGAGCTCAGGCAACTGTTGGTGTTCTTACTGGTGTTTTTGTTGCATTGCGAGCGTCACTCATACCTGGAAGGGCTGATGACGGAGAATTGCTGACGGGAGAAAAAACAAAACAGGAGGAGGAGGAGGAGGAGGAGGAGGAGAAAGAGGAGAAGGAAAAGAACAAAAACGAGGACAAGACCTGAAAGGTAGGGGAGGCGGGCAAGGAAGAGAACTGGAAGAACAAGAACAAGAAGAGGAGGAGGAGGAGATGGAGGAGGATGGGGGAAGAGAAGGCAGTTTGTTTTCTTGCAGAGGACGCGCTATGACTGTGTTGATTGTGTACTCAATATTTCTCGGACATTGCTTCTGTCCGTGGCGGTGGATATCCTTCAGGCTTTCGTGAGTCCCATGGTAACTACTGGAGACTGAGGGATGACGAATCTTGAGCGTCAGGACACGAAATAAAAGTACCTCAGGCTCTGGGGAAGTACTGGGAATATTAGGGGTGTGGGGGCTTTCAGAGGTTTTTGGATATTTTGAACGAAAAGACTTGAACTGTGACGTAAAGCGTCCGCTCTCCGTTGCCCGGCACACCCCACAAAACCATGACCTGGATCGACTCAAAAGGAAAGTTTGCAGCGAGCGATCTGCGTGCAAGCAAGCCCGAAGATGAAGAGGCTGGGCCAGTGAGGGCGGGTAGAGGCGACCTGCCGCGGCCCCTCACACAACCCTCCACCTCGCGCCACCCACGTTCCGCCCACGCGCCTCACACCCATAAGACAACAAAACCCAACCGACGTGTAAATGAAGGCAGACTTCGGTTTTTCCTCGAGCATCACTTTCAATTGTTGTTTAAACTTGGGGGGGGGGGGGGCATCAGCATCTGAGATTGGGTGGTTAATAATACGCCATATCTCGCTTCCTGTTTGGCGTTCACCTGCCTTTGTATTGGCTCCAGCGTCCCGTGGTGTCCTCCGCCCTGCCCTGGCGGGTGCTGCGTGTGAGACGTTACCACAGGGTCGGTAATTAGCGAGGAGAAGAGGCGGCCAGTGCGTCTCGGCCGGCAGACAGGTTGGCGCCATCGCCTTGCCCTGCTGCCATCGCCTGCGCACCGATATTCCCGCTGCTGTCTGCTGTTACCAAGGGCGTTGTGGCAATATGACGCCCACTCGTGCACGTCCACAGCATCACCAGACTGTCCTGCACGGGGCAACAAAGACTCAGACAAGAGCGAGTCCCGGGAAGCCACCAACAACTCGGTTAGAAAATATATTCTCGAGTTCCCTCTGCCTCGACAACACGGCTCATTAGACAGACAGGCTCGGGGCACCACTTCGGCCCTCTTGGAGATTTTGGACTGCGGGCGCCTGTATCCACTAATCCTTCCTTCACAGAGCAAGGCAACACAGGCCACTCTAATCCTCGGAGAAGGACGCCCGTGAGGTCCAAGGGCCCGGCTTCAGCCAGTACGGTGTGATGGTCGCGGCTAACAGTATCTGGCAGCTCGCGGTGCCCACGGCCCACGGCCCTGGCGGAGCAGAGGGAGTATGGGGCAGGGCGCGTCTAACCTCTTCCATTATGCTCCTCTTTATCTTGATGGAGGCCCGTGGTGGTGGTGGAGGAAGGGCGGGCTGGAGCGATGACACCCATGACTGTGCCCTCGCCCCCCAGCAGCCGGCGGCGAGGGTACAAAGGGCAGAAGTCGCACCGCTCGTGAACAGGTGGCGGGGAGAGGCACAGCTGGGGCGTGGGCGGTGCGGGTCACACCGCGGGGAGTGGCGTCGGGAACAGCTGGTGGGGAGGGACGAGGACAACGGCTGGTGGGGTGTGCAACTGAGGTGGAAGTAGCTAGATACAGACACAACAACTGAGTGAAGGAGCGACAACATATATACTGTACATAGAGACAACTTTGCACTCTGTCTTTTATGATAGGATGTTGACGAGGTGGGTGTATCGTTACATGGTTACAAGAATGACCATAACTTTAGGAAAATCTTTTTTCTCTTCAAATCTTATTTACTGCAATTCAGTGTTTTAGACAACCTTCACGACCCACTTGCAAGCTTCTTAACTGTACTTTATATAAGAGCTGAGAACCACTCGCCGTCAGGGAATATTGGTTTTCTGCTTGTTTGTGGAGTGGCGGCCAAGCATTGAGTCTCGACCCGCACACTGAAGAACCAAGAACCTTACCATAGATCACAGAAGACCAGTCCATCGAACTCTAGTCTACGCAGTCCACGGCAACAGAGGATGTGTGAGGGTAGGCCAGCCAACAAGTGCACCCTTGCTCTTGTTCTCTTTAGTTCGTGACGCGTCTCTCAACGAGGAGATGCACGAGCAAGCAATTTATAGATGCTGATGCTTTGTGTGCGTGTGTGAGAGGATTACATGTGGACGCTGAGGAGGGGAAGGGACGGGAGGGAGGGAGGTGCCTTTGTCGGCTCCGTGAACTAAGGAGTCGGTGGTGGTGGTGGTGGTGCGGACGTCGTTCATGAGGGCGATTCCATGCGTGTATGAGAAGGGAGGTACTTTACCGGCTGGCTGACTGAAATTGATGGAGAGAGAGAGAGAGAGAGAGAGAGAGAGAGAGAGAGAGAGAGAGAGAGAGAGAGAGAGAGAGAGAAAATAAAAAAAAACAATATCGGCACCTCAACAAGAAAGAAATCCAAGATATTATGATATGTTGACCGGTGTGTGGCTACGTTTAGGTTGAGATGACGGCTGGGCGAAAGAGGGGAAAGTGTGTGGGGGGGTGGGGGGGGTTTATCTGGGGGGGGGGGGGGAAACTTGGTTATCTCAAGCACCTGCCTCAACTGACTGATGCGATACACAAATACAGACATTCCATTAAGCCTTCGGAGCACTGGCCCCGATGATCACGCCGCCCTTGCCCTAACACGGCACAACCCTGATAACATAAGCCTCTGGGGTCAAGGCTCGGCGCGGCCAAGGTATACTCGTACCGCCCGGCCCCGCGCAGCCTCTTTCTGGATAGTTATCTGGCGAGGCGGATTGGTCCCCGAAGAACTAAACTCTGCTTTTTGTTGTGTTTCGAGGAAGTGTAAGGAGTGTGTAACACTAATTACGATCACTTGCTTGCAGTCGCGTACGAGGTTAGAAAGTTCGCCGAACTCATGAATTAATAAACTGATAAATTAATTAGTTATCAATAAATTATTCTTCTACTGCTATTACTACTTCTATTGCTACTACTACTACTACTACTACTACTACTATTACTACTACTACTACTACTACTACTACTACTACTACTACTACTACTACTACTAATAATAATAATAATAATAATAATAATAATAATAATAATAATAATAATAATAATAATAATAATAATGATAATAATAATAGTAGTAATAATAATAATAATAATAATAATAATAATAATAATAATAATAATAATAATAATAATAATATAAAAAGTAATAGATACTCGGATGTGAATACATGATGTTTTTTGATAAATAAACCAAAATATTAGTAACTGATTGTATAAATACATACTGCCATATGACTCTAAATAAAGATTTTATGAATGTGCGTAAATTTGAACATGATTTAGTATGAAGCAGAGTGCATCTGCCAATTCCCACTAAACCTGTCAGCCAGTGTGACAGGTCTGCGTGTACCCGGCTGTCCACTCAGTGCGTGGACAGTGGACACGCTGGCCAGAATGCTGAACGTATTTCCATGTAAAAAGCGACCGTCTTACTCTGGCCGTGGTATGTCGTTGCAGTGACCCGGTACAGCGCATGTCGCTCCCGGTGCCACGCTGATAACAGACAGGCAACGCTGGACAATAATTATAACAGTTAAGTTCTCAGCCTCGCCGCCGCCCGCCAGACACGTAGCATCCCCGCCTCTCGCTTGAGTGTCTGCTAACCCGTTCAGGGATGCACGCCTCGCACCTCAGGAAGGGCAAAAAACACCCTAAAGCCACAATATGATTCAGGCGGCCACACGCGCCCGCCGCATTATAATAACAAAGCGTTCGTGTCCGTATTATGGTTTTGTCTTCTTTGTTCTCCCTGTGTCTTGGTGAAGGCCGCGCTGAGGGGCCACGTCACCCCGCCTTCACCACCACCTCCATCACCATCACTATTGCCTCCAACATCACCACCACCACTACAACCTCAGTTACCCCCTTCATTACCACCACTATTACCTCATCCACCACCACCACCACCATCACCATAAGTAGTCTACCCATCCATTGGAGAAAAGAACCGCACGAGGGATATGATTTCAGTGCCATCTATCTAAAAAAGTTCAATAACGTCGATTACTCCAAATTCTTTGGACTGCAAATAACTCCACTGACTAATAGCGGTTTTACCCATCAGCGTGTCGTCGAAACACAGACATTGGAAGGAGTTTTTTTCAGTTTCTTCATCAAATACGAAACAATCTCTTCCTCAAGTAGTAAATGCTCATACATCAACTCTCTCAATAATATAGAATCGACGTCATTCATGCTGCACGTCAGGGTAAACTGAAAAACTGAATAACGAGGGAGCCATCAGATCTGTCATATCCTCATCCTTTCATCTGCTCCGGCAAGCCAAGTGGCGCGGTCGTCATTTAAAAACCCAAAGCGGGCGACCTAATATTAAGCCAAATATAAGCATTTCTGTTGCCACCACCACCAGTGTCCTCTACCCCTCCATTACCACCCCTATTACCTCATCCACCACCACGTACCCCCTCCAGTATTACCTCATCCAATACCACCACCATCACCATAAGTAGTCTACCCATCCATCACCACCTCCACATCCATCACTAGTGTCCCTTCTAACCACCTCCATTACCACCCCTATTAACTCATCCACCAGCTGTTATATCTTCCATTGCCATCACTATTATTTCATGCACCATCAACACCACCATCAGTAGCCAACCCATTCATCACCCACTCCACATCCATCACTAGTGCCCATTCCACCACCACCACCACAACCATCACTACAACCTTACCTCCGCCACCACCACCTCCACCACCACCAGTATGCTGACCGTTATCATCTGCAAATTCAGTACACCTTCCACAATCACAATCACCACCACTCCCTCCACTGCCTCCACCTCTACCACCACCACCACTATCACTACCATTACTACCTCTACCACCACCGCTTCCACCACACTGACTACTACTTTCTCTATTACCACCACCACCAACGTTACTAACACTATACCCCCTCCATTATCACCTGCAACATCACACCCATTCCCACCACCATCACCACCATCAATATCACCACCATTGCTCCACCATCACCACCACCATCACTACCATGCTCACCACCCCATACCCACCGCTCTTCCTCACCACCACACAGTTCGCCGCCCCTCCGCTGAGACCACTTAACAAAGGATCTCTGCCTTTGTGAACGGTATTAGATCTGATAAAAAAAGGACTCTGAGTGCGGTGCAGAAACTCCCACGACCACTGGCAACACAACGCCTTGACCCCTACCTCCCCGATCCCCTCCTTTTCAAAACCAAGTAAATTCCCCTCCACTCATTGAAGAACCCCCCCAAAATATCTTCCCCTCCTTATTTAAACCAAGTAAATTACCCTCCAGTCATTTGAAAAGCCACTCAAGAAAATATACGATACGCTCCCTGACACTTCCTCGTCCATACCGCAAGAAGGATACCTCTTCCTTCAACACCCCTCCCCTTAACACCCCTTCCCTTAACACCTCTTCCCTTAACACCCCTTCCCTTAACACCTCTTCCCTTAACACCCCTTCCCTTAACACCTCTTCCCTTAACACCCCTTCCCTTAACACCCCTTCCCTTAACACCCCTTCCCTTATCACCCCTCCCCTTAACACCTCTTCCCTTAACACCCCTCCCCTTAACACCCCTTCCCTTATCACCCCTCCCCTTAACACCCCTTCCCTTATTACCCCTCCCCTTAACACCCCTTCCCTCAACACCCCTTCCCTTATCACCCCTCCCCTTAACACCCCTTCCCTTATCACCCCTCCCCTTAACATCCCTTCCCATAACACCCCTTCTCATAACACCCCTTCCCTAACACCCCTTCCCATAACACCCCTTCCCATAACACCGGTCGGCTTGCCGCTACTACGTAGTTAACACCCCATCTCATAACACCCCTTCCCTAACACCCCTTCCCATAACACCCCTTCCCATAACACCCTTTCCCTTAACACCCCTTCCCATAACACCCCTTCCCTAAACACCCTTTCCTTCAACACCCCTTCCTTCAACACCCCTTCCTTCAGCACCCCCTCCCTTAACACACCTACCCTTAACACACCTTCCTTAAGCATCTGCAGTAACATGAAAACGATCCCAAAAGCAAGTTATTTATAGTTACCAGCGGTGTGAATCTTCTCTCGTTTTTACTCTATTCTATCGTTCACAAGGAAGCCGATACCTTTTTTGGGGGATCAACTGTACGTATATTTGAGTCTGTATTTTCTGACTGACTTCACTGTCCTCTGATCTCAGTTTCCGCCCCACTCCCACTCTCCCCTCCCTTCGTCCGCTTCCCCCTCCACTCCTCCCATCCTTCTCATCCCTATCTCTACTCCTATCTTCCCTTCCCCTCCCTTTCTCCCGCACTCCCTCCTCCTCCTCCTCCCACGGACAAGACCTTTCCCTCTGCCTTGTTTTGACGACCCACCACGACCACGACAGCTGCTTTTAGTTCTTTACTCAGGGTCATACACGGGGCCGAGGCAGGCTGTCTTCACTCTCTCACCCCAGCCCCCCTTCCTTCCTTCACAGCAAACCTCCCCGAGCGGTAACGAGATTTCGATGTCGTGCCACAAGAACACCTGCTCCTGTACCTGGACTCGTGTGAACTGCGAGTTGTTGATGCTCTCTTTGTTTTTTTATCCTCCAATTTATCTGATCGGTTGGTGGCTCGCATGAGACAGGTCGCCGCTCAGGTAGGGGCCGGGAAGGTGTTTTTGCCACCCAGTATTTCCTTCAAGCCCTTGTGAAAGGTCGCCCGGAGAGGTGTAGCGGTGCGGCCAGGGGTCTCCACGGGGTGTGTAGACGGGGCACCGCTCAGCAAGTAGCCACCTCAGTAAACAGGGGGGGAAGGAAACCCAAGGAGAGAGAGAGAGAGAGAGAGAGAGAGAGAGAGAGAGAAACTAAAATTTCGAAATCTTAATAAATGTCTTCAAAAGGAAATGAATTAATGAGATGACAATCAAACATCATGTGTGTGTGTGTGTGTGTGTGTGTGTGTGTGTGTGTGTGTGTGTGTGTGTGTGTGTGTGTGTGTATTATTGGAAGGGGTGTTAAGGGATGCGGTTCCTACCGCATCCCTTAACGGTAGGGAAGAGGAATTGCCAAGCAGTGTATGGCCCCTTTAACTTGTGGTAGGGACGGGGCCATGGCAGGGACGGGAGGCAGAGTGTATGGCCATGGTCTTGCGGTATAGGGACAGAATCTTGTTAGGGATGGTGGGCAGAGTATATGGCCCCCGTTTTTCGGTATGGACATGTGTGTAGTGGGTGCCTTTCTTGTTGTAGTGGACAAGGGAGTGGAAGGTGTAGGGAGAGGCCGATTGTGTGGTGTGTACCCTTTTTAGCTGTAGGGACGAGACCTTGGCAAGGGATGGAGGCCTAAGTAGCTCCATCTTACGACGACAAGCGAGGTAAGTCTGATGGTCATCCGGTAAGGAGGGAGAGGGAGGGAGAGAGGTACACATCCTGCTTCCCTCTTGGCCTCCCTCTTACCCGAAACACCTCCAGGTAACAGATTTAATTTTCTCGGCCGCTGCGGGGTCGTGAGGGGGCGGGGCGTGCGGTAGCAACCCTCGGGCGTGGCTCCTCGGTGTGTACAAAAACTGGACACGTAATCATATCCTTCCTGAGAAGTATATTAATGTCCCGGCCGATGGTAGCCTGGGAAAGCTGGGTAATGGGATGAGAAGGGCGGCGAAGGAACGGGGAGAGCTTGGGGGATGGATAGAGGGAAGGGGTGAGTGAAGAAGAATATAGAGGCTGCAGAGTAAAGAACGAAGGAAAGAAAAGTAGGTGAAGAGCCGAAAGGAGGAGGAGGTGGGGGCAGGGAGGGGAGGGCAATGGTGGAACGAAGAGAGCTTGGGGGGATGGATAGAGGGAAGGGGTGAGTAAAGAAGAATATAGAGGCTGTAGAGAAAAGAACGAAGGAAAGAAAAGTAGATGAAGAGCCGAAAGGAGGAGGAGGTGGGGGCAGGGAGGAGAGGGCAATGGTGGAACGAAGAGAGCTTGGGGGGATGGATAGAGGGAAGAGGTGAGTAATGAAGAATATAGAGGCTGTAGAATAAATAACAAAGGAAAGAAAAGTAGATGAAGAGCCAAAAAGGAATGGAAGGAGAGGGCGGCGGAGGAACAGAAAGAGCTTGGGGGGTGAGTATAAAGGGAAGGGGTGATTACAGAGGAATATTGGTGCTGTAGAATAAAGAACGAAGGAAAGAAAAGTAGATAAAGAACGATGAAGGAATGAAAGGGGAGGGTAGGGGAGGAACGGGAAGCGATAATAGGGACGGATGACTAAAAGGTAAATGAGGGCTGGAAAAAAAAGGACTAAGGATGAAGAACAGAAAAGGAGATAAATGGTCAGGATGGAAAGGGAGTAAATGAGTAAAAGGTAAATGAGTTCTGGAAAAAAAAGGACTAAGGATGAAGAACAGAAAAGGAGATAAGTGGTCAGGATAGAAAGGGAGGAGGAGGAGGAGAGCCGTGAATGAAAAAAAAACAAAGTCGAAAGAGTCTGGAGGGATGGCGTAAAGGAGCGGGGTAATAAATCAAGCATATGGAGTATACAGAAGAAAGAGAATAAGGTGAGACGGAATGAAGAAAGGATGGCAAGGAAATGAAGAGAGTGACCAAGTGGGAGCATCACACAAATCGAGATATGAGATAAACTAACTAACCATTGATCTAAACGAAACATAAATAAATAAATAAATAAAAATAAATAGATAAGTAAATAAAAAAAAGACTATACAGAACAACGGTGCCAGATTGTCGTACTCAGCCGCTTATATTTCCCGACTTCCTACCCCAAAACTGTCTTCTGGGCTCCAGTAACGAAACTCATTTATAGTTATCGTTAAAAGAGTTAGATCCTGATGTTTCTTGGCAATAGTTAGGCGTCAGAAACCGGTAAATACTATGCTCTGAGTACGATAATCTGGCAACGCTGCTAAAGAACACTAACAATATGCTTGAACGGACGCGTGTATACAAAATCTTGCACATCACAACATTTTATGCGAAGGAAATCATAATCAAAGCTCAAAGTCAAAGGCCACTGAAGACAAGCCGGAGAAATAGGCGTCGTGTGGCTCGTCTCTTGTTCAACGTGTGTTTGTTTACATGTGTCTGGCTAGGAGGAGGAGGGGAAGGAGGCGGAGGTAAGGGGGAGCAGAGGAGGGCAGGGGAGGCTAAGGGAAAGAACAAATATATGACGGATGAATAACGGAGAGGTGACAGGAGGAGGAGGGAAAGAGTTCAGGAGGGAAGTGGGGAAAGGAGGGATAGGGGGCAGGGACACCACAGAACAGATAACGGGGAAGGGGAATCATAAGGGGGTATAAAAGATGGGAAAGGAATATATTGTAGGAGAGGGGAAAAAAGGGGAGAAGGGGAGGTGGTGGAAGGAAAGAGCAGGGACAGGGAGCGATGAGGGTGGGCGGGCATGGAAAAAAAGAGAGAAATATGTAAAGGGAGAAGTGATAGAGGGGTGCCAGGGGAAGGGATGGCCAGGAAGGAGAAAGGGAGACAGAGAGAGAAGGAGATAGCAGGGAGGGAAAGAATGGAACAAGAGTATAGAAGGAAAAGGAATAGGAGAACTGGAACAAGAAGGGAGAATGGATATACTTGGTGGGAAGTCATGGAGGGGAGGAGGACAAGGGACGCAGTTGGGTCATTGGACAGACGGGGAGGAAAGGGGGATTCAAGGGGGTGGTTTTAAAGCTGTTCAAGGGAGTATAGGACATGTGCCTTCACCTGCCCCTACCTGAGTCTCGCTAATTGGTACCGAAATAGTTTCTGTCTTCCACTTTCTCTTTTTTTCCCTGTTATTTTTTGCCAACTTCATGACTTTCAATTAACTCATTACCAATATCAGCAGCACGATCTTTCAAATTTTTCTCGTCGTTATCCTCTTTTTCTCTTCATTATCCCTCTGGTGTCTCATGCCGCCACAACCTGCTTCTCTTCCCCTCCTTCTCCTCCTTCTCCTCCTCCTCCTCATCATCATCATCATTATTATCATTTTCATTATCATCATCATCATCACCATTAATATCATCATCATCATCATTATCCTCCTCCTCCCACTCTTCTACTTCCTTCTCTTTTTCCTCCACTTCCTCCTCCTCCTCTACTCTCCTTTATACATCCAGCTCCATCCTTTATCAACCTAGTCCACCATATCCTTTCAGTTCTTCATATCACTCATCACAACACCTTATCTACCTCCCCCCTGGTACACACACACACACACACACACACACACAGACAGCACCTCGCCAGCCAAACCAACTAAATAACTATTCCACTTAAAAATGGATACATTCCGCCACACTCGGCTTAGGCGCGGCGTCAGCATTTCCAAAGCTCCGCCGCCATAAATTCCTCGCCAACTGGACCCACCTGTCAGGTAATGAGATTATAATATATATTTAAATTCTTCCATTCCAATAAAAGTTGAATGAAAAAGTTGACTATGGAACGGTTTTTAAATTCTCGTTCAAACTACTGATGACAGAATAAAAAGCGTATCTGTTAATTTATTGAACAAGTGTATGAGGGCGGCGGTGTCATCACGGCCTGAGTGGGAACGAGGAGTGATGAGAGTGATGGCCGGGGTGATGGAGTGCAGGCGTTATGTGTTAGTGATGAGGGAGTGGTGAGTTACGGCAGGCACTGGGCGGGATGATTTTGTTATATATATTTAAAGAGAGAGAGAGAGAGAGAGAGAGAGAGAGAGAGAGAGAGAGAGAGAGAGAGAGAGAGAGAGAGAGAGAGAGAGAGAGAGAGAGAGAGAGAGAGAGAGAGAGAGAGAGAGAGAGAGAGAGAGAGAGAGAGAGAGAGAGAGAGAGAGAGAGAGAGAGAGAGAGAGAGAGAGAGAGAGAGAGAGAGAGAGAGAGAGAGAGAGAGAGAGAGAGAGAGAGAGAGAGAGAGAGAGAGAGACGAAAGAGAGACGAAAGTGACGAAAGAGTGACGAAAGAGAGTGACGAAAGAGAGAGAGAGAGAGAGAGAGAGAGAGAGAGAGAGAGAGAGAGAGAGAGAGAGAGAATAAGAAACAGAGAGAAAATGTTGTTTGGAGGCAGGATCAAAGCTTAGATTAGACGTTTTAAGCTGCGAAAAAAAGTCTTACTTCATCGTCGTCAAGACAGTCCTAGTGTCTTTAGTAGTAGTGGGTGACTGAGTGACGCTACTCGGTGCAACTCCCAATAAGGACAAACGGGACCCTATTTTCTTGCAGGACAGTGGGTTAAAACCTCGCTACGTATTATAAAGAGGGTGAGTAGCGACAACACCACTCGCGAATGCTGTGTGTTATTATGTTACCCTTCTGTTCTGTACACACACACACACACACACACACACACACACACACACACACACACACACACACACACACACACACACACACACACACACACACACACACACACACACACACACACACACACACACACACACACACACACACACACACACACACATTTCAACAATATTATCCTGAAATTCATGTCAAACATCCGTTTAGCTTTTAACAAATCATTTTAATTATTAATCTGCATAGTCCGGATGGAGTTTATTTAATTTTCCGCGGTGCCGCTTATATAGACTTTCTACTTTTGATAGTGATTTAGTGGTTGTTAACAAAGAATGTTCATTTTGTTGTGGTTGAGACTTCAAACAAAGTGAAACAATTTGTTGTTTTCATGTCACACACACACACACACACACACACACACACACACACACACACACACACACACTCACTCACTCACTCACTCACTCACTCACTCACTCACTCACTCACTCACTCACTCACTCACTCACTCACTCACTCACTCACTCACTCACTCACTCACTCACTCACTCACTCACTCACTCTCTCTCTCTCTCTCTCTCTCTCTCTCTCTCTCTCTCTCTCTCTCTCTCTCTCTCTCTCTCTCTCTCTCTCTCTCTATATATATATATATATATATATATATATATATATATATATATATATATATATATATATATATATATATATTAAGTAATAGCGGCTCCCTTTACCTTGGCTCTATCAGTACCTGGATCTGGCGGGTAATGGGGCTACGAAAGTAAGACAAAATACAGGTGTATTGCCACAAATCTTCCACTTCCACTTCCTCCACCCCCATCGCCCCCCTCTTGAGGCTTCCCCAGTCCTACCTTTCTTGGCCAACCCCCCTTTCCTCCTCCTCCTCTCCATTATCCCCTCCAGTGATTTCCTCTCACCACCAAGCTTAGCGTCATCGTCTGAGTCACAAAGGAGAGAGTAGTGCCTGGGGAGCCTCCGGTCGAGTGAGTCAGATAGGTAGGAAAGGGCCTATTAGCCGGGGGTGGCGGAAAGGGGGACGTGCTGGGTGTAGGGGAAAGGAGGTGGGGGGAAGAAGAAGAAGAAGAAGAAGAAGAAGAAGAAGAAAAAGAATACGAACATGAATAAGAACAAGAAAAACAGAAACAAAATAAAGAATAAGAAAAAAGTTGAAAAAATGAAATAGTAGCAATCATAAAAGAATAAAAGAAAACGAGAAACGGAAGGATGCGCATTCGTATGCATACCGAAGGGTTTCAAGGAGTGTGTTTGCAGAGCAGGAAAGCGAGGTGCGTCGGTGACTCATGCGTGGACGAGGAAGTCAAGGAGGAAGCGGGACACCTCTCTCTTTGACCTGTTCGCTGAAGGTGTGCGGAGAGAGAGACTGATCGAGCCGGGCTTTTGGTGGGCTTCCCGGGAGCTGACGTAGAGGGTAGGATGGCACTCAGATACATGGCTACTCTACCTATAATATGTTTGGTGGGCTTATACAGACTAGGCTCTGCAAACTGAGGGCCGAGTTCAGCATTATTACCAACCAACCCTTCAGTATCTCTTACATTTACCGGCCCATTAACAGGTATATAACAGCCAACTCTAAAATTAACATGTTTGGTGGGTATTTACAGACTATGCGCTGCAAACAGAGTAGAGGAAGGGATAGTATATATACATGTATCACTCTACTCACATAAGCTTTGTTTGGTGGGTATTAGTAGACTATAGGAGAGGCAAGACTGAGTAAAGGAAGGTTAGCACAGTTTTATATATATAGGTATGTCAATGCACTCAGCCTACATCTAAAACCTATGTTGCCGCTAAAATAGGGAAAATACGGTATACAAGCCAAAATAATATAACGGGAGGAATATCATAACAGAACATGACTGGGTGTTTGAAGGATATATTTAAGTATTTTTTATATGACATCAGATGACGAGACATTCATGCAGGCAGGCGACAAAAAGCAAAAATCTCCGAACTTTCTAACCGGTGTAAACAGGGAAGTGTGTGGGTGAATACTAGGAACAGTAGCAGCAAGTGTGTTCCTGTCCAGCATTACACCGTACTGACAACCAGGCAACACATGTGCTTCCAGAAAAAAAGGGACAAAGTGGATCAACGAGAAGCATTCAGGTATCCGTGAGTCACACCTTGATAACCTTGGTGGGTGTACTCCTACTGCTGCAACCATTCTTCTACTGCTCTTGGTACTACTACTACTACTACCACTACTACTTCTGCTACTACTACTACTACCACTACTACTTCTGCTACTACTACTACTACTATTAATACTTCTACTACTACTACTACTACTACTACTGATCCTACGACTGTTACTACCACTACTAATACCGATAATGCTGATAATGATACTACACCAGTGATTTTAAGGAAGAGGGAGACTAAACTAAAACAAAGGGATTCAGGAATAGCCTAAACTTCCTTGTCCTTCCACAGCGTCGCCTGACACTTTGCCTCCACTCGCTGCGCAGAAACCACGCTCGTTGGAGGAGGAGGAGGAGGAGGAGGAGAAGACGATCGCCAGCGGCAGACGGTAGCAGGTAGTGATGGGGAGAACAGGGAAGGGCTTTTTATAGCCTTTGAGATAACCCTTTGACCTTCCGAACGAGAGAGAGAGAGAGAGAGGGGGGGGGGGTGAGGAGGGGCAACACTGGCAACACACACACACACACACACGCCCCGCGACACCCTTCCGCCCCTGCGTTGACCCGCGCCGACCCTGCTGTAAGGAACCTGCTGGACCACGTCTCTCTCTCTCTCTCTCTCTCTCTCTCTCTCTCTCTCTCTCTCTCCCCGCCGACTGCTGCCAAGGGCCACCTTCCTTTTCGGGCGAACTGGGCACCACCAGCAACACCAAAACAACCACCACCACCAACACCACCACGACTGTCCTGTACCATCGCCAACAGCAAAACAACTATCACCGCCACTACCACCACCACCACCACCATGGAGGCTACTAACACCACTAACACCGAGACAACCACCGCCTCCTCCACAAACACCACCACGACTGTCCTGTACCATCACAAATAACAAAACAATCACCACCACCACCACCACCGAGGCTTCTAACACCACTAACACCAAAACAACCACCACCACGACTGTCTTGTACATCAACAACAAAACCACCACCACCACCACCACCACCATCGAGTCTCCTAACACCACTAATATCAAGACAAGTACGACTCATTTGTATCGTCGCCATCAGAATCATCACCACCATCACCACAATTCGCACCATCACCACCACCACCACAATCGAGTCTCTTAACACCACTAGCACCCAGATAACCGGCATCACGACTCTTTTCTGCCATCACCATCAGATCCACAACTACCACCACCACGATTCGTACCACCACCATCCCCAAAACCGTAATCACCAACATCAAAACAACACCCACCTCCACCACCGGCACCTCCACCACCACCGTCACCACTATCACGAGTCCCACCACCATCATCACCACCACTAATGTTACTGCGAATCCTACCACCACCAGCACTGAAAAAAATACTCCACCTCCACCTTCACCAAGACCACCACCCTAACCATCACCAACCACCACGACTCAGCATTAACAACGACAAAAGAAAGAACTCTCACCCCCACCACCACCACCACCACCACCACTACAATTACCATTATCACAACCACCACCACCACCATGACCGTAAACTCTCACCATCGCTATCATCATCACCATTACCATTATCGTCCCCATTACCACCACCACCACCATCACCACCATCAACAACAACACAACAACACAACAACAGCAACAGCCCAACTTATCAACCCAACTCACCACTACTATCTCCACCAATTCACCACCACACAAATCAACCATAAACACATGACGTGATCTTTGCTCCATCACCAACCACATCCTCACCACCACCATCACCAAAACCACCACCACCACCACCATCATCATCCAGCCACTAACACTCCGTCCCTACCTTCCCTCATCCCCGTTCACCCCTCACCCCATCACCCCTTTGGCCCCCCATCACAAAGGACAGGTGAGTGAGCTTGACCCCCTCCCCCTACCCTTTTCCCCCCAATTTCCCCCCCCCCCCCCCACCAGACACCTTAGAGATCTAGTAGCGGCGCCTCTTGGAACTACGCCAAAATTAGTTATTCAATGTATTTTTTTTCTTTTCTCAATTTCTATCACGTATTTTCTCCCACGTCTGGATGGACTGATGGATGAGTATGTGGGTGGATGCCTGTCTTTGTGTGTGTGTGTGTGTGTGTGTGCTGTTTATCTGTCCGCCTGCCTGTTTCCTTGCCTGTTTGTCTGTCAGTCCGTTCATCCGTCCGTCTGTCTGTTTGTTTGTTTGTGTGTCTGTCTGTTGGTTCTTTTTATGTCTACATGGTGTGTGTGTGTGTGTGTGTGTGTGTGTGTGTGTGTGTGTGTTCTCTCTCTCTCTCTCTCTCTCTCTCTCTCTCTCTCTCTCTCTCTCTCTCTCTCTCTCTCTCTCTCTCTCTCTCTCTCGACAATAAAGTCTGGCTAGACGTATGCTCCGCCAGTCGGGTCGTCGTTGCATGGCAGGGGACGCGGGGAGTCAAGGAGAACCAGGGGGTAGGGAGGGAGGGAAGACAAACAGGAGGGCAGCAGCGGCGGGCAATGGGCGGGGGAGACAATGAGCCAGTCCACTCACTCCGGGCAGACGAAAACAAGCCATAAGAGTGACACATCGGCAGACAAACACCTGCCTGACAGTCGCCGGGGCAATCAGACAGTCACCTCGCCAATCCTCCCCTCTTGGTCTGTTCATTTCCTCGTCAGTTTGCATCAGTTAGTTTGACAGTCACATTGCTGGTTATACTTTGGCAACGTTCCCACCCTACGTGTACTATCCTTCTTAGTTAGTTAATTCCTTCGTCATTTTGTCAATCCATCTGTTTGTTTGACAGTCACATTGCTGGTTATACTCAGGCAACGTTCCCACCCTACGTGTACTATCCTTCTTAGTTAGTCAATTACTCCGTTATTTTGTCAGTCCATCACTTAGGTTGACAGTCACATTGCTGGTTATACTCATGCAGCTTTCCCACCCTACTACCCCTCTTGGTTAGTTCAGTTTCCCGCCAATTTGTCACAGTTTCTTAAGTCAAGCCCTCTATTGTTTTGTCCTTTGTCTGTCTCATTTACGGTAAAAAAAAACTGACCATCCACCAAGCTTCATCATCGAAACTAAGCAGCACTCTTGGTCACTTATTACTACCCACTCAATTTGTATGTTTGAAAATCTGTTATAAATATGTTGATCGTTCAGTCAGTCCCCGATCAGCATTCAGTCATCCCGGGCGGCAGCCAGTCAAGCAGGCAATCAGTGGGGAACAGATCTGTCAGTCATTCGCAGTCCATCAGTCCGCCTGTCAAGCAAAAGGCGAGGCGGTTAATGAGCTGGCTGGTAAAGTCATTGGTAAGTCACTCAGTCATTGGATCTGTGATAAGATAGTCGTTTAACATGGTCAGTGAATTGGTCTGCTAGAAACAAACACATTAAGAAAAAACGGTTGGCCTTGGGAGTCATTATGTAACGAGCAGGAGCGAGCCACAAGCCGCTGAATCACTGCTCGGACACTTGATTTGTGGGTCCATTAGTCATATGTCTAATTTACCACAAAATATGAGCCTATTAGTTAACTTGTCAGCCTATTAGACGGTCGGTCACTTCATTGAACAGTCATTAAACAGTCGGGGAGCAAGTTATTGGTTCATCCACAATTACCAGCAGCTTTAGTCAGTTGGTCGGTCAGTCGTTTCGTGATTTGGTCATTTTGTCTCGCCTCCATATGAATCACGGAGCACAGTAACTGGTATGTTAGCCAACCACTTGATGGATGCGTCAGTTCAGAGAAGACTGTCGTTCCGTGAGGCAGTCAGTCAGTTAGTCAGTCGGCGCATCAACACAACACTTGCTAGTCACATCATCTGATTTCCGCCTTCACCACAGGTATTTCCGGGAGACAGGTGAGAGGGATGGAGAGAGAGAGAGATGGAGAGAGGGGGGAGGTCGAAGGGAGGGGGGTATACCTAATGTCGGGAAGCGAGGGGAGGTCGGGATGGGGAAGACAGGAAGAGTCGTGTGGGAGGAGAAGTGTATGATATATGGGAAAGAGAGAGAAGGGGGGGGGGGGGAGGAAAGAGTGGCATAGAAGGGGAAGGGTATTATGATGCGTCGGGAAGCGAGGGGAGGAGGCAGGGGAGGAAGGAGAAAAAGTGTCATAGAAGGGGAAAAAAATGTTGCGATGGGGAAGAAAGGGGAGGAGGCAAAGGGAGGGAGAGGAGAAAGAGTGTCAAGTAAGGGGAGATTATGATGCGATTGGGGAGCAAGATGAAGAGGAGGAGGGAGAGGAGGCAGGGGACTGAGCACAGGGAGGGAGGGTCGCGTGGATAGAGAGAGGTATACGTGTTTGATGCGTAGCTGGCACCTCCACCCTCACCCAACCCCCCCATGCACCTGCCGCGGTAGTACGGAGAAATGGTGGTGTGTGGGGATGTACGTGGGTTGCCGAACACCCCGCCCCGCCCCTCGCCCCGCCTGTTCCTGGGAAGTTGTAAGCGGGGGTAGTCAGCCTGAACGTGTGTGTGTGTGTGTGTGTGTGTGTGTGTGATAGGTAGATAGTCATACCCTCTTTCGTCTACAGGAGATACAAAATATCAAATCGAGCGTCCTCCTTTCTCCCATGCATCTGACCCACTTATTTACATGTCCCTTTCCGTGTGTCCCCACCACCGCCTTGCCGCCCCTCCCTCTGCGACAGATAGACAGACAGACAGGCGGGGAGACAGACGGGGCGCTGGGTTTAGGCGAGGGACAGGGCCAGACAGAGCAAGACAGAAGGTCAGCATAGCCTCGTACGGTCCCGTGAGCCGCCCAGATGTCGCTCCAGTGTCCCGAAAAGGTCGTGTCGTTGCGTAATGGTCTTCCCGTTCTGCCCTTGGCGCACACCGACCCTGGACCCATATTCTCTACCATTTCAGGGCTTACACACACACATGAGATAAGGCCTACGTAGCGGTTGTGTTAGTATTTCCATGGGTAGTTTTTCGACCTTAGTGATCGTTTGACAAGGCTTCTGCACCATGAATGTGAAGCGCAGTTATGAGAATCTGACTAGCCTCCTTTGTGGCGCTTGGAAATAATTGTGTTGTGGGAGCCGAGAGCATTTGAGAATACGGGTTCTGTGCCTCAACTTCATCGTGTTGGGGCGGCGGTGGGGTGGAGGCACACGGCTGGGTAAACGGTGGAGCCTGAAGGGGTGGAGACCGGCTAAGAGGTGGAGCAAGGTTTGGTTGGCGCCACGGAGGGAGGTGGAGGCAGCTGCATGGGGCTGGCGGTGGTGGTCTCGACTCCACGTCTGACCTACCCCACCCAGCCCTCCCTCACTCCGGCTGTCTCTTTCTCTCTCCCTGCCGCAGCCACTCACTGGAGGCATTTCCTCCCCTCAACCTCTGCCCGACCCTCCTCTTCCATTGTTCCTCGTGGATGTGAGTCAAGGCCGCTGCAGGTCGCTCCCCTATGTACGTCCTGCTGCCCGTGACTCCTGCAGTAACAGTAACCATCCCGCACCCCTGGGACGACGATGTGCCCTTCTGACAACGATCATTTTTCCTTTGCGGTTTCCTCGTCACCATCCTCGTCAGCCACTATTAGACTCCTACATGACAGATGACTTTCCTAACGTCCTCTGTCCCCTTTTGTCTGCTGTTGCTGTCCTCTCTCCAGCTTCTGCAGTTTTTATTTTCTTCTTTACCTGGTTCATTGTCTGCCGCAGCTTCTGCAACTTTTGGTTACGACTATGTTGCTCTGGTTGTCCACCTGTTATCAGTTCAAAGAATGATACACCCTGCCCAGGTCCACTTATTACCCGTCATTATATCTTCAACCTTTGTCTGTTCCGTAATACATGATGCTCGCTTCCTCTCGTTTTCTATCTCACAATGTTATAGCCAGCATTTTTTCCTCCATTTCCCTTTCCGCTCCTGTGCCGTTTAGTTGTGCCCTGACACCCTGAGGCGGCTCATGCCAAGGCCCCCTGTAGGTTGTTCATGCTCCATATGGTTCCGTGATGCTCCCGTTGGCGACAGTTCCCCCAGCAACGCGTCCGGACCGTCGTGTGCCGCGCCGTGTCAGTGGCCACGTGACCTTCTGGCTGCCCAAACGCCGCTGAGTCACGCTGGATATTATGCGTAATTTGGAGGCCAATTTATGTATCGCGTCACGCCACTCTGTGTGTGTGTGTGTGTGTGTTCGTTACTTTGTTACTTCTCTTATTTTCTGCAATCAAGGCAACAATTTTCTAAGAGCACGAGATAATGGGTGTGGCTTACATGCTCCAAGAAGAACTTGAACATCGAACATAAAACTTAAATACCAAAATACAAAAGGCGAAGTGCAAACAAGAATTTATTCAAGAGAAAAAAAAGAATACAAGAATTTTAAGTGAAGAAAACACCACATGATAACTGGTGGCAAAAAAATACAAATAATAAAATAAAAATAATATACTCTGACCTTCACACCTAAACTCACACCACTTGAAGCAGGTGAGGCAAACAGGTAACGTCCCCGCACAGTTACAAGTCCCAGACAAGAATCATGGTACAGAGGAAGGAGTTGAGCGCCACCCCCGATCACAACACAAACAGGAGGGAGGGAGGGAAGGAGAGAGGGAGGGAAGGAATGAGGGAGGAAGAGAACGCAGGAGGGAGGGTTGATGGTTGGCGAGGATTCCGGGAACATACTCTGTGATGTGTTTTTATGAAGTTCTTTTTTCGCGTTATAGGAGCCATGCCCTTCCCTCTCCGCCCTTCACGGTACGGCACGCGAGGGGGTCATGCAGGGAGGGAGGGAAGGATAGAAGGAGGGAGAGGGAAAGAAGGGAAAGGGATGATGAAATGGGAGGAAGGAGGCTAAAACGTTTTGGATTATGATAGGGGAGGAAGGGAGGGAAGGGAGGTGGAAAACCAATGGAGAAGGAAAAAGGGAGAAGGAAGGATGAAATGGGAAAGGGAAAGCGAGAAGGAAATGAGGGAGAGGGGAGAATAAAATAGGAAAGGGAAAGGGAAAGAAGAGGATGACATGGGAGGGGTGAGATCAGAGTATTGTGGAGGGTGGCAGAGAAGGAAGGGGAGAGAGGGAAGGGGAGAGAGAAAGCAGGGGAAAGGGGAAAAATGATGAAAGGGAAATCAATATAAGGGAGGGAGGGAGATATTATAAGGAAGAGCAGACTAGTAGATAAGGGAAAGGGAGAGAAAAAGAAGGGAGGAGGAAGAGGAGGAGGAGGAGGAGGACAGTGTGTATATGATAATGATGGTGACTACGTAGAATGGTATTGTGTGTGTGTGTGTGTGTGTGTGTGTGTGTGTGTGTGTGTGTGTGTGTGTGTGTGTTCATGGTGACTTGAGAGAGTGTCAGGACTTTCCAGTTTGCGTCGTGTTTGAGTTACTGATGCCTATAAAGCGGGGGGTAGGGGGGTAGGATATTGGAGAGTGTGGAAACATAAGGGGGGGAAAGAGGGGGGAGGGGGGAAGGGAGGAGGAGGAGGAGGAAGCAGATGAAGAAAGAACACAAGACAAACACAAAGAAGGATAGAGAGAAGGACAGGCAGGCAACCACTTTTAACACACACACACACACACACACACACACACACACACACACACACACAGACCCCCCTCTGCCACGCACACACACAGAGACCTCCCCCCCCATCACAAATACACAGTTACAAAATAAAGGGTTAGAGCGAACGAAAAAAAGATAGGCCCACTAATTACAACTCCCATAAGAGGAAATAGAATTGCCAAATATTCCGTTGGTTCAGGCCCCTTCATGGTCTCTTGGTGCTCACTTCTTGAAAGAGTTTAAATTCTACGAAAACGGAAAGAAAAAGAAGAGATATATATTGTACAGAAGGTTACCAGCGAACGGGTTCAAAGAGGGGCATTGCTGGTTAAAACTCGATATGTGTTAAAGGGTCAAAGAAGATAGGAAGGGAAAGGAGAAGCTATATACGGCAGGAGTGGTGAAGGCATGTAGTTAGCGCCTTCAGAAGAGCAGTTAGCATGAAGATAAAGATAAAAAGCAACAGTTAGCATGACAATAAGGATAGAAAGTAACAGTTAGCATGAAAATAAGGATAGAAAGTAACAGTTAGCAAGAAAATAACGATGAAAGGCAACAGTTAGCATGAAAATAAGGATAGAAAGTAACAGTTAGCATGAAAATAAGGATAGAAAGTAACAGTTAGCATGAAAATAAGGATAGAAATAACAGTTAGCATGACAATAAGGATAGAAAGCAACAGTTAGCAAGAAAATAACGATGAAAGGTAACAGTTAGCATGAAAATAAGGATAGAAAGTAACAGTTAGCATGAAAATAAGGATAGAAAGCAACAGTTAGCATGAAAATAACGATGAAAGGTAACAGTTAGCATGACAATAAGGATAGAAAGTAACAGTTAGCAAGAAAATAACGATGAAAGGTAACAGTTAGCATGAAAATAAGGATGGAAAGTAACAGTTAGCATGAAAATAAGGATGAAAAGTAACAGTTAGCATGAAAATAACGATGAAAGGCAACAGTCAGCATGAAAATAACGATGAAAGGCAACAGTTAGCATGAAAATAAGGATAGAAAGTAACAGTTAGCAAGAAAATAACGATGAAAGGCAACAGTTAGCATGAAAATAAGGATAGAAAGTAACAGTTAGCATGACAATAAGGATAGAAAGTAACAGTTAGCATGAAAATAACGATGAAAGGTAACAGTTAGCATGAAAATAAGGATAGAAAGTAACAGTTAACATGAAAATAAGGATAGAAAGTAACAGTTAGCATGAAAATAAGGATAGAAAGTAACAGTTAGCATGAAAATAAGGATAGAAAGTAACAGTTAGCATGATAATAAGGATAGAAAGCAACAGTTAGCAAGAAAATAACGATGAAAGGTAACAGTTAGCATGAAAATAAGGATAGAAAGTAACAGTTAGCATGAAAATAAGGATAGAAAGTAACAGTTAGCATGAAAATAAGGATAGAAAGTAACAGTTAGCATGATAATAAGGATAGAAAGCAACAGTTAGCAAGAAAATAACGATGAAAGGTAACAGTTAGCAAGAAAATAACGATGAAAGGTAACAGTTAGCATGACAATAAGGATAGAAAGTAACAGTTAGCATGAAAATAAGGATGAAAAGTAACAGTTAGCATGACAATAAGGATAGAAAGTAACAGTTAGCAAGAAAATAACGATGAAAGGTAACAGTTAGCATGACAATAAGGATAGAAAGTAACAGTTAGCATGAAAATAAGGATGAAAAGTAACAGTCAGCATGAAAATAACGATGAAAGGCAACAGTTAGCATGAAAATAACGATGAAAGGCAACAGTTAGCATGAAAATAACGATGAAAGGCAACAGTTAGCATGACAATAAGGATAGAAAGCAACAGTTAGCATGAAAATAACGATGAAAGGTAACAGTTAGCATGAAAATAACGATGAAAGGTAACAGTTAGCATGAAAATAACGATGAAAGGTAACAGTTAGCATGAAAATAACGATGAAAGGCAACAGTTAGCATGAAAATAACGATGAAAGGCAACAGTTAGCATGGAAATAACGATGAAAGGCAACAGTTAGCATGAAAATAACGATGAAAGGCAACAGTTAGCATGAAAATAACGATGAAAGGCAACAGTTAGCATGAAAATAACGATGAAAGGCAACAGTTAGCATGAAAATAAGGATAGAAGGCAACAGTTAGCATGAAAATAACGATAAAAGGCAACAGTTAGCATGAAAATAACGATGAAAGGCAACAGTTAGCATGAAAATAACGATGAAGGTAACAGTTAGCATGAAAATAACGATGAAAGGCAACAGTAAGCATGAAAATAACGATGAAAGGCAACAGTTAGCATGAAAATAAGGATAGAAAGTAACAGTTAGCATGACAATAAGGATAGAAAGTAACAGTTAGCATGAAAATAAGGATAGAAAGTAACAGTTAGCATGACAATAAGGATAGAAAGTAACAGTTAGCATGAAAATAAGGATAGAAAGTAACAGTTAGCATGACAATAAGGATAGAAAGTAACAGTTAGCATGAAAATAAGGATAGAAAGTAACAGTTAGCATGAAAATAAGGATAGAAAGTAACAGTTAGCATGACAATAAGGATAGAAAGTAACAGTTAGCATGACAATAAAGATAGAAAGTAACAGTTAGCATGAAAATAAGGATAGAAAGTAACAGTTAGCATGAAAATAAGGATAGAAAGTAACAGTTAGCATGAAAATAAGGATAGAAAGTAACAGTTAGCATGAAAATAAGGATAGAAAGTAACAGTTAGCATGACAATAAGGATAGAAAGTAACAGTTAGCATGACAATAAGGATGAAAGGCAACAGTTAGCATGAAAATAAGGATAGAAAGTAACAGTTAGCATGAAAATAAGGATAGAAAGTAACAGTTAGCATGACAATAAGGATGAAAGGCAACAGTTAGCATGAAAATAAGGATGAAAGGCAAGTTAGCATGAAAATAACGATGAAAGGCAACAGTTAACATGAAAATAAGGATGAAAGGCAAGTTAGCATGAAAATAACGATGAAAGGCAACAGTTAACATGAAAATAACGATGAAGGTAACAGTTAGCATGAAAATAAGGATAACAGATAACAGTTAGCATGAAAATAACAGTGAAGGATAATAAGGGAAGTAGGATTTAATTGGACTTTGAGGGCTGGGAGACAGACAACCAGTAGAAGATAGTTGAGTTAAATGAGAAAAAAAGGTCAACTATTATTATTTCTCAAGATCGTATCACATTCCGCCACTAGGTTGATAAATTAAAGGACGTGAACACTAAACACACCACTACACTCTCCATCCAGGAAAAACTATAAGAAAAGTGGAAAGTTCAAAGTTCAACGCAGTGTGAGGATCTCTTAATTCTTGACGGTCCACTTGCAAGGAACGTGAGGTAAATGACATTGAGCGGCGATGCATGTCTTTTTTTTTGCCGTGTCCTCTCTCGCGCTAATGGAATGAATGTCTCGCACGCGGCTCGGCATACAAATATTCTGCCGCTAAATGTCAAACGTGCACAAATAAAATCGTTTGGAGTTATATGTTATGTGTTTATGTTTGTCTCTAAGTTGGCAAGTCATTCAGTTAAGTAGTCAGCTAGCCAGTCAGTTTGTTAGTCAGTAAGTGCGTCAGTTAGTCAGTTGGTCAGTCAGTTATTCACTCAGTTAGCCAATTAGTCAGTTAGTCTGTCAGTCAGTAAGCTAGTTATTCAGCCAGTTAGCCAGTCAATCAGTCAGTCATTTAGTCAGTCAATGAGTCAATCAATTATTCAGTCAGTCAGTCATTTAGTCAGTCAATGAGTCAATCAATTATTCAGTCAGTCAGTAAGTCAGTCAGTTAGCTGTTTATTCAGTCATTCAGTCAATTATTTATGCATTCAGTCAGTCTTTCAGTTAGTCAGTCAGCCAATCAGTCTGCCGGTTTGTACTTTTTTTGAGAGAGAAAGAGCGAGAACGAGAGAGCGAGAACGAGAGAAAACGAGAGAGAACGAGAGAGCAAGAACGAGAAAGAACGAGAACGAGAGAAAACGAGAACGAGAGGGAACGAGAGAGGGAGAGAGAACGAGAGAGCAAGAACGAAAAAGAACGAGAACGAGAGAGAACGAGAATGAGAGAAAACGAGAGGTAGAGAGAACGAGAGAGCAAGAACGAGAAAGAACGAGAACGAGAGAACGAGAGAACGAAAGATCGAATGAGACAGCGAGAACGAGAGAGCAAGAGATCCAGAGCGAGAGCAAGGCAGCAAGAGCGAGAGAGAGAAAAAGAGAGAAAGAGAGAGAGATTTCAACGCCACTAAGGAGCCTATCTCTGCCGCATCAAGGACTCGGGGGTCAGGAGGTCAGGGGGTGAGGGGGGAGGGAGGGGCGCAAAGGTGTCGAAGGTGCAATAATAAGCAGGTCTAAGCGGGCTGTGCATCCACGGGGGGAGGAGAAGGAGAAGGAGGAGGAGGAGGAGGAGGAGGAGAGGTGAGAAGGAGGCGGAGGAGTTAGCAAGAGAGGAGACAAAGAAGGGAGTTGTAAGAGATTTGAAGACTATGAAAGATAAATATGTGCAAGGAATAGAGAGATGGAGATAGATGGAGACAGATAAAGACCAGAGAAGGAAGAGGAGGAAGGAAGTAACAAAATGGAAGGAAGACTTAAGGGATTTAGAAGAGAATGGAGTATTATTTACACACGATAGACAAGTACGAGCAAGGAAGAGAGATGGAGATAGTGTAGATAGATAAAGACCAGAGAAGAGAGGAGGAGGGAGAGGAGGAGGAGGGAGGCCCAAACAGGGTGAGGAAGATAGCGGAGGCAGGAAAAGAGAATTAATGATTTGGAAGATAATGAAATACTCTTTTACGTCGGTGCTTAAGATAGACGAATATGTGCAAAGAATATAGAGACGGGGGCAAAGAAGGAGATGGAAAACACAGAAAGGAAGAGGAGGAGGGAAGCAGCAGGGGAATGAAGATAGCAGAAACAGGAAAAGGAGAATTAAGTGATATCGAAGAGGGTGGAACATAATTTACTCACGATAACCAAAAATGTGAAAAGAATAGAGATGAAAACAGTGGAGATAGATAGAAGAGGAGAATGGGGAGGAAGACGGAAAGGAAAATGAAGGGGATTGGAAGATGGTGGAACATGTTTTACTTGGGTACTTAGGACAGGCGTGAAGATAGATAGAAGAGGAAGATGAGGAAGAAGATGGAAACGAGAATGAAGGGGTTTGGAAGATGGTGGAACATTTTTTACTTGGGTACTTAGAACAGGCGAATATGTGCAAGGAATAGAGAAAGGAAGATATTGGAGATAGATAGAAAAGGAGGATGGGGAGGAAGATGGAAAGGAGAATGAAGGGGATTGGAAGATGATGGAACATTTTTTACTTGGGTACTTAGGATAGGCGAGTATGTGCAAGGAATAGAGGAAGGAAGATAGTGAAGATAGAGAGAAGAGGAGCATGGGGAGGAAGGTAAAGAGCTGGGGACTATGACAGATCGATCTAAACTTAACACCTTCATCTTGCTGTCTTCTCCCCGCAATTAGCAGAACAATAAATCAAACTCTCCCTTTTAATCATTTAGTTAGCATCGCCTCTTTACCTTCAAGTTTATTTATAGCTCGTTTCTAGTTTTTTTTACACCTTCGTTCTTCCTTCCCTCCCCCCCTCTCTTTCTCTCTCTTCCCTCCCCTCCCTCTCTCTCTCCCCCTCCTCCAGTAAGGTCGTGGGGGAGGGGCGAGGCGCAAGCATTTCCTCTCCTTCCCCTGGTCGAAGTTTACCTGCCAATTATTGCAGCTCGCCCAGGTAACAGCCGTGGCGACCGAGCAGCGGTGGGGCGAAGGTGTGCGTTCTTACGTAAACAAAGAACCCCTGCCGATACTCTCTCTCTCTCTCTCTCTCTCTCTCTCTCTCTCTCTCTCTTCACATATAACACGGAACAAAGGGATGTTTATATAAAGAAAACGAGCCATCACGAACAATAATTTTAAAGCGTAGACGAATATATTCAAGAAGACGATCCGTAATGTGTTTAAGTTAATAATAATTGGCCTGTAAAATCTGACTCCCAGGGTTTAAATTTGTATTGCCTAAGTGAGGGTGTTAGTGTGTTTAGAGTATAATTATTCCACTTATACTGAAGGACGGGTTTGTTATAGGAGGGGAATGGGATGGGATGATCATGCTATTTTTCTTAATTATTTCTCTCTGTTCTTGTTTGTCCTTCTGGATAGTTATAAATATAAAAAAAAAGACATGCAGAGACAGACAGACAGGCACACAGAGACAGCAGGTAGATAGGCACCCCCCCCCCCACACGCACACGCACAAGCACACACACACACACACACACACACATCCCCCCCACACACATCCCCCCCCCACACACAGTCCCCAGACCCACAGACCTAGCACCCAGCCCCCCACACACTCAGCCCTCCACCCCCCAACACACACACACACACACACACAGACACACGCTGTGACAAAGAGCTGTGCAGGGGCTGGCTCGGGTTAGCGCAGCGTGACAAGAATTTCCTGTTACCGGCGGATCAAGAGGTAATTGGCGAGAGTAACGGCGGCGAGGCGGAAGATGAGGACAGGTGCGTTCGGAAGGGGGTGGGGGGGGGCGTTGATTACAGGTGTGCCATGTAGGTCAGGGTGACTTTTGTAGGTTGTTGTAATGCAAACTCATACCTACACACCTGCGCACACACCCACCCCAAACATGCCTGCGCTCGCGTACACACACACACAAACACACACGCACACACACACGCACACACACAAACACACACATTCACACATAGGAAATAAATCTATAGTGAAAATGAGAGGGAGGGAGAAAAGAGAAAGTGATTCAGAAGGGGAAATTAATGATATTCTCAACGATTAAAACTTGCTGAAAAATAAACGCAGCAAAGTGTCGCTAATGACTTGATTATTGAACTCGTGAAGGGCTGAAGAATTACTAAGAAAACGTATTGAAAGAGATTTATATACAGCAGAAGGAAAAGACATAAATAGGCAGTACGTGAACGAAAAGAAAAAGAACTAAGAGAGGTGAAAGAGGAAAAGTATTATGAAGACTAATATAGAAACAAAGAGGAAGGAAATAAGTGCGCAAAAAAAAGGGCATGGAAGGGTGATTTTGAGGAGAACTGGAGAAAGAGGTTATAGAGGAGGAGTATTAAAAAGAAAACTATAGTATACAAAGAAGGGAGAGGGAAATGGATACGTGAAAAATAAAAGTGAAAGGGCTGAGAGGTGATTTAATTAAGGATAGCTGGAAAAAGAGATGAAAGAGAAAGAGTATTAAAAAAAAGACTAGTATACAGAGAAGCAAGAGAGAAGAAATATGTTCGAGAAATAAAACAATAAAATGACTGAAAGGTGATTGAAGGAGAGGTGGAAAAAGAGGTTGAGGAGGAGTATTATGAGGAAGACTAATTTACAGAGGAGGGGAAGGAGGAAAGAAATAGGTGCATGAAGAAAAACAAGAACAAAAGGACTAAGGAAAGGGATTTATTGAGGTCTGGAGAAAGAGGTGAAGGACGGAGTATCAGAAAGCTGTTAATGGATGCTCGGTTTTGTCTTCCTGGAAAGTGTCGGTGAATAATGGGCTTTCTTTTCCTCTTTTTTCTTTTATTTCATGCTTCTTGCTGCTGCTACATTGTGTCTCTTTGTCAGGGGAGTTTTTCTTACATGTCTCTATTTCTCTTTGCTCTCTTTACGCTGTCTGTCTGTCTGTCTGTGTGTCTATTCATATGCGTGTCTGTTTTTTCTTTGTCTGCATGCCCTTCTGTATGTCGTAATATAAGAATCATGGGATGGTAGTATAATAATATGCCCGCAGGAAAAAAAGTAACTGAGTAACCTAAATAATTGTCCTTGTTCATAAACCGACCATCCTTTAATCACGCAACAGGAGTGTTATAAGTAACCGCCTCTATTTCTTCTCTCTTGCTTCTCTGTATACTATTTTTTTTTTAATACTCCTTCTCTTTCACCTCTTTCTCCAGCTCTCCTTCAAGTTATATGCATAAATCTTGTACTCACTGATAACTTGAATCTCTCATTGTATATAATCTCGAACATATCCGAACTTACACTCCCACATTTGATAAGACTTTCGCAGAGGTTGTGGGTGTTTCCAAGGTAGCTTAGTTAGTCTATCATAGTGCCTGTTATAGCTATAGTTTGACGAGGCTTCTCCACCATAAATGCGAAGAATACATGGTAAATAAAATCTCCTCTGAGGCCTTTGAAAATATTTGTTGTGAGAACCGAGCGTCTGAAACAAGGACCTTTGAACTTTCGTAACTGATCGTGTTGATAAGATAAATATTGCAATTATTGGTAAGCTTAGGAGTTTACTTTGTGGTTGCCTTCTGGAAATGTCAATCAACTTACCTCATAATAGTAATGGTCAGTCTTCTCTGTATTGCGAGTTATTTGAAGGAAGAGTGACTTTATGGGAAGCCTTTGGATGTGCTATAATCTAACGAGTGCATCAAAGTTACGAACCTAACCTAACCTAACCTCGTATACACAACACAAGGATACTAATGGAAAAAAAGACTTGGTTCTGGCCAATAGAGTTTGTTACCCATTTTTACCATGTTTTCAAATCCTACCAACGCCTCCTGATCGTCTTCTTCCTCTTTATCCTCTTTTATAACCACCATCAATATCACTATCATCATCTTTTCTTCATATATATTTTTTTTGCTCAACTTGTTTCTCCTTCTTCATCTCTTCCTCCTCTCCCATATCTTCCCACTAACTCCTCATCGTCTTCTTCCTCATTGTCATCTTTCATAACCACCATCACTATCACCATCAGAATCATCTTTTTCTTCATATATTTCTTTTTTTTCTCAACTTACTTCTCCTCCTTCTTCATCTCTTCCTCCTCTCCCATATCTTCCCACTAACTCCTCATCGTCTTCTTCCTCTTTGTCATTTTTTATAATCGTCATCAACATCATCGTCATATTCGTCTTTTTCTTCTTCTCTCCCTTTTTTGGTCAATTTGCTCCTCCTCTTTTTTCTCCTCCTCCTTTTTCATCTCTTCCTCTTTTTCCATATCTTGCCGCTTACTCCTCGTTATCGTCATCTTTCTCTTTATCCTCTTTTTTGATAATTATCTCAACATCACTATCAATCGTCTCTTCTTCTTTTCATCCTCTTTTGGCTCCATTTGCTCTTCCTCAGCCTCCTCCTCCCTCTCCGGACACACACACACACACACACACACACACACACACACACACACACACCAGGAGACAATGGCCGTTCAGTCCGCAAAGGGAGGCTGGTAACAGACAGACAGACAGGGTGTGGCGGCACGTTCTTTCTCGCCTCAGTCCCTGTGTCGCCAGGAAGCCGCTCCCTACCTCCCCCCCCCCCCCCCATTCCCTTTACTCTGCCTCTGTCTCTGTCTCTCTGTCTCTGCGTCTGTCTGTGTCTCTGCTTGGGTCTCTGTCTGTGTCTCTGTGTCTTTGTCTGTCTGCCTCTGTCTTTGTTTTTTTGGGTCTCTGTCTGTGTGTCTGTTCGTCTCCGCCTCTTTCTGTCCCTCTGTCTCCCTTTCTGTCTGTGTTTCTCTCTCTCTCTCTCTCTCTCTCTCTCTCTCTCTATCTATCTATTTCAAGAGCCCATATTTTCCAGTCCTTCTTTGGTCTTACTTTCTCTTTTAATTTCTGGTTCTTTTTTCCTTGCCTTTGTTTGTTTTTGTCTTCTCTGCTACTGACGTTCCTTCTTAATCCACGCGCCACTTCTCCATTATCTTTCATTTCTTGTTTTTTCCTTTACCTCCACGACCCTCCTCCTCCGTTC